>NC_136816.1:75095579-75311887 GCF_951394365.1 Tetrao urogallus
CCACTGTTCCCAAGGATTTATGGAGAGGGCAGGGGCTGCCCCAGGGCAGCTCAGCCCCAGGCGGGGAGAACTCAGCACTTGGGTCAGGCTCCTAAGCGTCGATCTGTCTGATAGCCCCCCAGGGAGTCTTTTGTTCTGAATAGGTGAAAAATTGTACCCACAAAAAGAATTCCCTGTCTGATCAATTCCCTCTAACAACTGTATTGATTAGCTGCAGTAACATTTTTCATTTATTAATTATGAAGAAGATGTTCCAGCACTTCCTTAAAGTTAACTATTGTGATGTTCCCCCTCTCACCATCATCCTCCTGAGGTCAAACCGACCGCTTCGTGCTCCTTTTGCGGGTGGGTTTTGCTCCTCCAAATATTTGTGCTGCAGAGCTGGGCTGAAGCAGCATCCCCAGCAGAAAGCCCTCATGCTTTCAGGCATACTCATGTTCAGGTGATGACTTTTCCAAACATGTTCAGCCCTGTTTGATATTCAGCTTCCTTGGCAAAGGTCTGCAATATTCTGCAATTCATCTCGTAATTCTCCTCAGAAATCTCATGTTTTCTAGATAACCAAACATTTCGCTGAAGCTTTCCCAACAAGAAGAACTGGGCTGGAAGGGATGGTGCCAGCTCCTTGCCCTGTGCTGGTCAGTTCAAAGCCCCCCATGGCCTCAGAGGTGGCATCTCCACAGGCATCTCTCAGACCAACGGGGCAGGAGAGAGCAGGCACAAGGCACTGAAATGCAGCACACTGCTTGATACTCAATGAAAAGCTTTTATCAAAAAAGAAAAAGAAAAAAAAAAAAGAAAAAGGTAAAGCTTGCTGTTTCACTGAATGCCTGCTCTTTCCCGAACAACCCCCATTCCCCTCCCAGGGATGCAGGGATGCATGTTTCCATGGCAACAGGACGCTTTTCAGGGCCGAGGTGACGCTCCCCCGTTGTCACCAGCAGAACCCGTTAACGTGCACCAGAAGCTGCATCCAAGACTGCAGAGCCCAGGCACATCTGTGTACCTAACAAATGGGATGTCTCCATCACTTTTATTGCTGGAGGTTATTGACATCAGAGATGACAAATCCCGCGTGGGGGTCAGGAAGTCATTTGCACACAGGGAAGGGATGCTGTGGCCTCTAAATGCCCCAAATGAGCAATTCTCCACCTCCTTTGCCGTGGGTCTCTGGCAGCAGCTCCAGCACTGTGTGCAGCACTGAGGCTCCTGCTGGCCACGAGGTCCTGTCCATGAGGCAGCTCAGCACCTAGCATGACTCCAGCCCATGAAAACAAGTGGCGGGTGCTGTTTGGGGTAAGCAAACTGTGTGAGCACCGTAAATGGAGCAAAGGAGTCAAGGGAGGGCAAGGGAGCCTGAGTGCAAACCCTGAGGAGGAGCAGGGAAGGAGAAGGAAGGTCAGAAAGAGGGTAATTAAGGAAATGCAGCAGAGAGAAATTATACAAGAGAGGATTAGAGATGTACAATTGGTGTCAGTACCCCAACATAATAAATCACGTGCAGCTGGAGGGAGATAGCACTGTGCAGAAGGAAACCTGAGGGTGATAGCAGACTGATTATGAGTTTGAAATATGGTATGTTGGCAAAATATCTGCTTTGATTTATGCTCTGTCAGAGGCCATCCCGGGAAGGTAGCAGGCCTTTCCCATATAGCTCTTCTGAGACTGAGACTCCAGCACTGAATTGATTTCTTGAGTTCACCAGTCCGTGCTAGGCTGGAGATAGTAACGAATAACGCAGAAGAGAGAAGGAAAAATTAGGAAACCAGAAAGGAGATTAGAGTCAGAGGAAAACAAATGCATCGGGCATGGGCAGTGTGTGAGACGGAGCATGAGCAGGCACTGGGCACTGTCTGCCATGTACTGCTAACAGAAAGTGCATGCCAGGAGAAACACAAGGCACCTGGAAGAGCTATTAATGCCTCATACATAACAAACTGCCCCTGGTCTGCTTATGTGATTGCAGCCTATGTTATGAGGAAAACTCCTATAAACAAACCTCACCCAGGCGGTTTCCCTCAACGTGGGACCATGTTATAGAAAGCTTTAATAACTCAGGTTTTGCCATCCTCCCCAAACCAGCAATGATTACTTGTTCTTGCAGATGTCCCTGTAAAAATCCATACTTTTTGCAAATATCCATATCTTGGGAATGGCTTCTGGAGGGGATGCTGGTGGGGAGTGCCAGCCAAAACCACGCCGCGGCAGGAGGAAAGCAGAGAGAGGGGAAAATGGAGAAGCTGATCAATACCTGAAGACAAGAGACAAAGAGAGAACCGTGAACAATTTTTATTCCTGGTCTGTGCAACAAGGGGCCTGAACTGCAGACCTATTTTCTCCTAGAGAAAATGCAGCAATAGCCAAAAGATGGAGCAGGCGGCCACCAGGACTGTGGTTGGAGTGCCTGCTGCTACAGCACCCCATGCCTTCACCAGGAGCCCTGCCCTGGTTCAAGCACAGGGCTCCTGCTGTCAAGCAGATGGCAGGGAAAAATGATGGGTGGAGATTAATAATAATACTGATAGAGAACCAGATCGAAGGGATCAGGCAGCCACAGAGGGGACGAACAATAATTTGAAGTCTCTATAGTAAATGAAGAGGACAGATGCTTGCTTGAACTTGGGGATTAGATGTCCGTGACTAAAGAAGATAATAAATGAAATGATTACAGCATTAAAATGTCATCCAGTGGAGCAGCGGCCAGAGGGATGCTCATCCCCACAGATGGGATGAAGGGTAGACACCCAGGGCCCTGGGGTCATCACTGCATCCCCACCAACAGCCAACTCCCAGCAGGTCCCTGGGAAACAGTCACAGTTCTGCTGACACCATTTTTAGCACGGAACCTTTTCCTTCTTTTCATGTCTTGGATTGGAAGGGACCTTAAAGATCAAAGAACCACAGGATGGCTTGAGCTGGAATGGTCCTTAAAAATCATAGAACTGTGGAACGGTTGGGTTGGAAGGGACCTCACAGCCTTCCCAGCCCCACCCCTGCCATGGGCTGGCTGTCCCTCCAGCTCAGGCTGCTCATCCATGGCCTCAGGTACCACCAGGGATGGGGCACCCACAGACCTCTGGGTAGCAGTGCTGCAGCCTCACCTTCCTGGTCAAGAATTTCCCCCTCCCATTTGATCTAAATCTCCCTTATTTTTGTTTAAAGCCATTCCCCCTTGTCCTATCCCTATCTGTCCACAAAGTCAGTGCACTGTTCAAACTTCGATAAACGTTGGTTCAGGACTGCAAGGTGGATGCAGGAAGATACAGAGTGACTCAAAAGTGGAGGAGGTGTTCACCGGGCCACGAGAGCAGGAGGATCTGCATGTGCCTCCCCATTGGGCTGCAGGTGGCCCTTCGTGTTCCAAGGACACGACAGTGTGCTAAAATGGGGATCCCACGGCTGCACAGTCCCCACGGCTGCCAGCATAACTGGCCCACGGAGTGACCGATAAGGAGGAAGACCAGCAGGTAACAGCAAGCGCTGCCTGGGTCTCTCAGTGCAGTGCCTGTGTTTATTATTGCTCAGATTAAGCAGTTTCCCATGGAGAACTGGCTAATGATGTCAACGAAATATGAGGAAGGAGGAGGCAATCCCACCTGCCCCGACCCAGCCGCTGTGCTTGCTCAAACAAAACACGCTGGGATGTGCAGCGCCACTGCGGCGCAATGTTCGTGGGGAGCATGAGTGGGCAGGAGGGGGAGAGGGAAGTGCTTTATGAGAGCAGGCACTTCTTCTGCACAAATATCTAAAAACTATTAATTTCGGGGCAGCAGCTAGGAAGAAATACATGAAAGGGAAATTGATTTCTATTTAAATGGTATGTTTTCATCACCTTTTTTCCGAGCACGAACATTCATCTTTGAGTACCTGTGCTAATTGATTTCAAATGCAATTCAACACAATCACTGTAGAATAATAAATCTCGGGGTGAAGGCACAGGAGGGGCACCATGGGGCACGTGCAGGCGGCAGGAGTGAGGAGGATGAAGGGCTCTGGACCCCAGCCCACCCCTGTCCCCATCCCCATCCTTGCGGCTGCTGTGCAAAAGGTGCAGGGCCAGACTGCAAAAGGTGGGCTCTATCCTATTAGGGGAACTGCTGAGGACTCAGGGAGGTTTATGGGTGATGTGGTGGGTTCCACTGATACCAACAATCCCTTGGAGAGAGGAGGTGATGGGGACCTGCGCCGGGTGGCTTTGAGGCTGAGGGAAATGGGATGGTTGCAAGGTTTGCAATGGGAGCTCAAGAGCTGGCACTAGGAAAGGACTCAGCTTGAGGAGTGCAATGGGACAGGCAGGGGCTGCTAACAGAGCCTTCCAGTTCCCCCAGCTTTCATCCTCACAAGCACCTACCCTTTCACCATGGGCAGATCTTGTCTGACCCGTCTGGTGGCCTTCCACAATGGAGTAACAGCACCAGTGGACAAAGGAAAGGCAACTGATGTCATCTATTATCTACCTGGACACATACAAGGCCTATGACTTGATCCCATACTACATCCTTGTCTCTAAGTTGGAGAAATACGGATTTAAGGAGTGGAATATTCAGTGGAAAAAAGATCAGTTGGAAGGTCGTGGCCAGGCGGGTTGCTGTCAATGGCTCTGTGCTCAGGCGGTCACCAGTGGTGTCCGCTAGAGGTCCTTCTTGGGATCGGTGCTCTTCAACAGCTTCATCTACGATGCAAGTGAGCGCACCCTCAGCAGTTTGCACCCCAAGCTGTGGGGTGTGGGTGACACAGCACAAGGAAGGGATGCCATCTAGAGGGACCAGGACGCACTTGAGAAGTGGGCGCCCATAAACCCAATAAGATTCAACAAAGCCAAGTGCAAGGCGCTGCACTTGGGGTGGTGCAATCTCAGATACGTGTACAAACATTTTTGCTGGGGATATTGGCTACAGCATCTCCCTGCATAGGAGGAAAAGCAAAAGCAGTTTCCTTTGGACACAATGGTCAGGCACTCAGGGCTCGGGCCTTTCACAGACATTGTGCTCAGCCCACGTAACCTCTGCTGAAACATCAGCGCAGGGCAGCATCAGGACGAGAAGGAATGGAGGACAGCATCCACTAAAAATCAGCTCATGGCTGCTGGGATGGGATCACCTCAAGGATGAGTCGGAGCTCAGCAGAGCTTACAGTGGGGCTGGGCTTTGGGGCTGCTTCCAGCCTGCTGGGTGCCACGATGCTGAGCAGGATGGTGCTGCTGAGGTGCTGTTTGGCTCTCAGGTGTTTATCCTCCAATATATAATGGAACATGATACCCAAAATGCTACTGAGGGAAAATGGGCTAATGGAAGCCCTGTCTAAATGTGAAAGCTGTGGGTGAGAAGGAGGTGAGCTGCTCCTAGCTCAGTATGTGGCACTTGTAGACAGCTATTGCAATGCTACAGGCTGTTGTGGTACTTACAGCTCAAAAGGATGCTGAGAAACTGGGGAAGGAACAGAAAATAGTCATAAAAATTACTTGCAAGCCAAAAATACACTGCGCAGAACCAGGCTAAAAGAGCCTGATGTGTGGTGCTTGTCAAGAGAGAATGAGAGATGCCCTAATTGCAGAACATGAAAACTTCTGCAGGAAAACTGGTGGAATAATGTGATGTCTGTACCCTGCCAGATGCACGATGCATGAGGGCCCCCAGCCGTGGGGATGTGTCCTATGTTGACGGCTCTGCTGTTTCCTTGGCAGTGTCCCACAGGACTGACTGTCTTCTGGAGCAGACCTTCCAGACAGACCCAGCACCGGGGGATAATGAGTGAAATTCAAAGTGTTATCCTAATGAACAATCCGTGGACTTTGACATGGCACGGCAGGATGAAAGTTCAATAGCAATATTCATATTGAGTTATCTCCCAATTTACGGGGCATAAGATTGACTGCTTTTACTCTCATTTTCTCTGAGTCATTTCGTATGTTCTCACACAAACATAGGGGCTGCCCAGACCCAAAGCTAAGCTGCATGAGTATTTGTCCATCATTTCTGTTTTCTCCATGACAGGGCTGCAATGCAGTGGGCAGGATCCGCCAGCAATGGGCATGAACTGGAGCAAAACGTTGCAGCAGACATCTCGTCCCTCTCCTCCTCTCTAGACTAAGACCGGTGCTATCTCTGAAAAAAAAAAAAAGAAAAAAAGAAAAAAAGAAAGCGTGCACGTTGATCACTGCTACAATGATTAAACCCAGGAACTGTCTGAATGTTTATATTGATGCAGCTGGGACCTCAAGCAAAATAAACCCGGTAAAATAGCCAGTGGACAGTCAGAGACCATGGTGAACCTATTGATTGCAACAGGGTCTCTTTTCTGTGCAGCAGAATGATCTCAGAAGAGCTGAGCTTCGGGTAATTTCTAGCAAACAATGTATTGCACACCATTATTTGTGGATCCTAAAAATCGAACCAGCATGCCCTGGTCTTTCCCATGTGCTTCAGAGAAGGCTCTGGTTAGAGGGAGCCCGGCATCACCCAGCATGTTGCTTTGCAATTAGGTGAATAGCAGAGCCAAACAGTTCTCCCAGAGCCACCCGCTGCCCCACAGGAGCCTTCTCCTGCCCCACACCGAGCTGTGCTGTGGCCGTGGCCATCTCTGCACTCCTCCTGATCACTGCCTGGCTGAGTTTAGAGAACAGAGCTGCAATATATTATGCTTTATCCCCTGCAATATTCTCTGAACACATCCAGCGAGTTCCCCGGGTCAATTGCAGCTGATCCAGTTTGCAGCAGTTGCCAGAAGAGTCGGCTGATGGATGTCAGTGGGTTTGTGCTGAGCCCCACCCTGTGCTCGCCTGTGGATGTGCTGGAAGCCAGCAGGGCACAGCTTGGATGCTGCTCTGGCTCCACAGCTCAAACCACTGTACAGTTTGCTGCGCACTGATTGCTGGCACCTCCTCACCTTTCACGTAGGGCCGCCTTGGCCAGTGCAGTGAAAGAAGGCCCTGGTTATGACTGGAAAGAAGGAAGGTGCCTGGCCAACCTGACAGCCCCCGTGGTCCTGGTGTGGGTTGTGACACATGTGCACATGCATGCATTCAAAAATTAAGCACGTGTTATTACAGGAGAAAACATCATAGGGCCAAATACAGCTGCTTAAAATCGGTATATTGCTTCCCAGTGCAGGTTGGTGTAGAGGAAACCAGCATGAATTTACAGCAACAAGGAAGGCAGGTGATAAAACACGGTGTGAAAACCCAGGTATCATGGCATCAGCAGAAAGAGAAGGCACAAATCAGGGGTCCACACTGATTTACATTCCCTGTGTCAATAGAGGAAGAAGGCTCTAAAGTTTTACAGTTAATTTGTGTACCACAGGTGCTGTGGGAAGTATAAAACAGCTGAGCAGAACCTGATGGTTAAGTGTGTAAAATGTTTATAAATCGCTAAGCAAAGCAGCAGGCAGTGATCTCCGTGCTGTGAACCAGGCTCTATGGGACAGCGCTGTCCCAGCAGGACACCGATGAGACTCTATGGGACATTGCTGTCCCAACAGGACACCAAGCAGGCTCTCTGGGACAGCGTATGTGCATTGCACCAATCTAAGTGGATGATGATATATCCACAGGCACCTTGTTTGAGGCTGTTACATACAAGGGGCTGTCAGGCAGCTCTCTGTACTTACAACCAGATGCCTTGAGAAAAGAGAAACGCAACAAATCAAGGGAAGAGCCATGAAAACCTGCATGCGTCACAGCCCGGCGGGGCTGGCACTGGGGCAGAGTGGCAGCGGTGTGCTGTGCACGTTGCCGTGTGCTTCAAGGTAACAAAGGGATTCGCTGCCGGTTCAGAGGTCAGCCATTTGATAAACTGTCTCATATTTTTCAATGAAAAAAATGATACTTCATCTTTCCAATGACAGAAAACTTGGAGACGGTTTACAGTAATATATGCCTTTTTTAATACATGGCTTGCAATCTCAGTCCGGCGGCTGTATGAAGAATGGAGTAGCAGCCAAAAGGTTAATAGAGCATCGGTCCTTTTTTAATTGAAAAAATGACGGAGGGACCATGTAGCAGGCCGAGCAGTAATATTATTACAGGCTGTAAGTACTGTTCCAGAGACTTACTGTTCATCTGGGAGCAGGGTAATGAACAGTGGCCGTGCTCTGGCTTGGAGGCAATGTGAGCACGCCCTCGGAGAGGCTGAGACCCGCAGCTCTTCCGAAACACCAACTGCTCCCAAAACATTTGGCTTTTGTTGGAGGATGCCCACTGCTCTCAGTCACAAGGCTCAGCTCTGCCAACAGGGGATGTGAGACACAGCGAGGACCCTTTGCCTAAAGGCGCCTGGCAGCATGTTCATGGGCGTCAATCAGCAAAGCATTATCAACTGCAGATAAATTACAGCAATTAACTTTGCCTGTGGATTTGGGCCTCTGGTCCTCTCCTGTCCGTGCTGCCAAATGCCCTGCACCAAAGCATCCTCATGCCAGCACCCACCTCTATGAGGAGTAGGCAGTGTGGGGCTGCACTGCGGGCCCCATGCGCCCATAGCCCTACAGTAACCATAAAGCTCCACCGCTCCCCACAGTGTCCCCACAGCCCCTATAGCTTAATGTCCTCACAGCCATGGAGGTGCCAGCTGTGGAGATAAGATCAACTGAGGGAGAACTGTCCCCAAACAACACATGTCACCCCAAGAGCTGAACCTGGGGCTCGTGAGAAGCAAAGCAGCCCCATGGTTTGTGGCACTGCCTCGCTGAGGATAGATGCTCGGGGGGAGCAGCACTATCTGTCATCTGTGAACAGCCTCATTTACAGAGAGACACCATGAGGAAAGGCAATCAGCCTGAAAGCTGCTGTGCTGGGAATGGGTAAAGAGCCCATGGGGGGGATCTCCTGGTGCACAGCACACGGCACAGGGCACAGGGCACCAGGCACTGGGTGCTGGATGTCACACAACTCCTCTCCAAATCCAGACCCCGTGTCCCACTGCCTGTGACAGCTCCATGTGCACCAATTTTTCTCTCCACTGTGCCTACTTGCTGCCACAAACTGTGTACAACGCAGAGCCACCTCCATGAGCAGAGCTCCCACTCTGTGCTTCTGTTCTGGCTCTCCATACAAAGCACCGACCGAGGGCGGATTGCTGCCACCATCCTTTCTGCTGCATTTTTCTCCCCCTGCGGAGGATGAGCTTCGGTTACTCCCATCCATCTCATTCTTTCAAGTCATCTTCAGCCTGCGATTTCCCTTCACCCCGAAAAGAGTATTGCATCGATTCGCTCCGTTCCAATTTCAGCAGAGGGATGCTGTGCACTCAGAGCTCCACATATGGCCACGGGGACACCTCAGGGACATCTGCAGGCACACGGGGCAGTGCTCCAGCCTAGCCCCTGCAGTGCATGGTGCTGATTTTCCCTGCCCTGAACAATTGTACCCTTAACAATGCGGGCATTGATGGCTTTGGCATTTTGCATAGTAGACATTTTTTTAGCCTGTTAACAAAATGAAAGTCAAATATCCACCGGAGTCACATTCCAGAGGTAAGCACCTCTGCCGCTCTCACACTGAATGCATCACAGCGGTGCCCTGTGCCACATCTGACAACAAATATGACTTTAGGTGTCACGCAGCAGGCATTTAATTATCAGAGACATGGGCTTAATGGTGTTTGTGTTGCAGGAGCGACGCACGGTTGTATCTCAGCTCAAGGAGGCTGCGCTGCCTGCTTCCCAGCGGCCCCTCCTGCTCAGAGGTAACATTACAAAAATGGTTAAGCGAATCAGATTCAAATGAGGGCTGTTTCTCCTCCTGCTCAATAGATCTGAACGAAACAATGCCAAATGCTGTGAGTTATGGCCTGGCACCAACAACAGTCAGGACAATGGCAGCAGCCAAGACGAATACACACCTTTTCCTCTGCTATTGCTTTAAGCCCTTTATTATTATTATTATGGGTGATTAAAAATCCCATTAATCAGATGCTAAACGGATTAAGTTCTATGAATTAATTTTCTGGATATAACTAAGACAAACATTCTGCTCAGAGCTCGTTTAATGAAATAGAAGCTGTTCATCTGCAAAATTAGGGCTGTGCATATCGGAGGGTTCAGCTGGAGCAATCCACTGCTGCAGGCATGGGCAGGGGCTGCAGCCACAGCCACATATTTTTTACCCATTCTAAGTAAAAGAAAGATTTTGCTGTAAGTAATTTATGATTCATTACACAAATAGCTCATTAGCCAGGACCAGAAAATAAAATTAGAGTCATTTAAGGAATAATCCCTTGATTTAGTATTTAAGAAGAAGAGACCACGTGATGGGCATGGGGCATCTGCCTGGAGACCCTGTGCTGGGGGTTGGGGGCTGCCTATGGGGCCATGAGGATCCAAAGTTCCCTTGCCCATGGAGCGGGCAGTGACTCATTGCCACAAAACCCTGAAGCACCCACTTTCTTCCACCTTTGCACTTCCCTGTGCTGTAAAACTACCGCCAACCACTTGTTAAAAGCTGTGGATGATAATAGGTAATTCCTTAATTGCACAGACTTCAATCTGTCGAAGTTTGGCTGCTGTTCACAGACACCAACAGAAAGGTGTGGGACAGCCCCAAGGTTGCCCATGGCAGTGCTGCTGCTGCCTGTCCTCCCGTGGTCTCTGTCCCAGTTGTGGTCAACGGGCGCTCGAGGCAGCAGGCAGTTGCCAGCAGGAGGGCTTGGCACAGGAAAGCTCCAAGATAAATTGTTTTCTCAGAAGAAATTTCGTAATCGTGTTATTTAACATGTTATCACCGATGACTCCTAGCTTCTTTTTAACATGACTACACGTTGCCAAACACCTGGTTCTGCAGTGCTGCCAAGAGTCACCCTGCAACAGGACACAGTCTGCACACAGCCTGACATGGACTGTGGGGCAATCTGCATCCCTGCAGCCTGGGGCAATACCTGCATCCCTGCAGTTCAGGGCACCATTTGCATCCCTTCAGCCTGGGGTAATATCTGCATGCTTGTTGCTCCGGGCACCATCTGCATCCCTTCAGCTCAGGGCAGAACCTGCATCCCTTTGGCTTGGGGTAATACGTGCAGCTCTGGACACCACCTATATCCCTGCAGCTCAGTGCAGCACCTGCATCCCAGCAGCTCAGGGCACAGGCCCAGCCAACACCATGGCTCTGCAGCCTCTGCCTCTCCTCTTCAGTGCATAACTTCTACCCACCAGCAATTAAACGAGGGGATGGCTCTTAGCAGTTCTGTGACAGTGATACAGGAAATGAGTGTTAATTGATTTTTTCACCAGGATCTTTCCCTCCCACAACAATTACAGAGCTGCCTTTGAGTGTAACATATTGGAGACAATGGGATAAACAAGTTCCACTGTGGTGTGTTAGATCCCAGGCCACGTGAGCCAGCAGTGGTAATGCAGGAGCTTTGCTCCTACAGCTTATAATCAAAGAACCATGAAAGATAGAATCACAGAATCATTAAGGTTGGAAAAGACCTCCAAGATCCCCAATCCCAGCCCCACACCTCCATGCCCACTGACCATGTTCCCACATGCCACATCTTCATGGCTCTGGGACACCTTCAGGTATGGGGACTCTCCCACTCCCTGGGCAGCCTGTGCCATCTTTGGAGAATAAACTGTTCCTCATATCCATCCTGACCCTCCCCTGGCACAATGTGATGCCATCACCTCTCATCCGACTGCTGTTACCAGGAGCAGAGGCTGATTCCTCCCTCACTCACGACTTTCAGATCTGTAAGGAGCAATGAGATCTCCCCTGAGCTTCCTCTTCTCCATACTGAGCAATCCCAGTTCCCACAAGGTCTTTGTCTTAAAAAGAAGAAGCCATTGGAGCATTTAAACCATCTCAAATCCTTAAAACATCATCAGAGACAAGTGGAACCTCTGCTGCATACATTTATAGCCCTCTCTAGAAACTGCCTATTGAATGACTATTCCCTATGCCTGTTTAAATAAATAGGTGTATTCCTTATCATGGTAGGAAGTCCCACATTTGGCCTTTCGAAGTCATTTTGTTGGGAAAAAGAGAGAATATTTTAGCAGTGAAGAAGGCACCAACAATCAGCAGTGGTAGGAATAATCCAATTTTCTTCTGAAAGAAGGGCAAGGGTCCTCCTAGAAGCTCCTAGGTCAGAGCTCTCTTAGCACAATTAGAACTTTAATTAATGAAATTGGCAGGGGGAGGCAGCACATCTGTCCCCCCCGCTGGGTGTCTCTTGGTGCGTCAGCACTGCGGAGAGGCCCTGATCCCCGAATGACGCGCTGCTCCTTTGCAGCACTGTGTTTTTGTGCAGGGTTAATCATTTCCCATCGTTCCATCTCAATTAAGGGGCCGAGTTCCACTCTCATCTCTGCCTGGCAGGTCATAATGAAATCAGTGGAGCCACACAGGTGTGCATGGGAAGGGAATGGTGACCACGTGGCACCGCACTCTCTCTGGTTCTGCTGCCCCATAAGCAGCTCTGCAGCTGGGCACAGAAGGGCTGACCCCAAACCATCCTTTCCCTGCTTGCATGTCCTGGAGGCTGCTGTCAGAGCAGAGCAAGGCATCCCTGCAGCATGCAATATTCATGGCCCCTTTGGGACAGCCATGGATCCATCACAGCAGAACCCTCTTGGACTGGTGCTGTGCCTGGGCCATGAGCCCAAGGGAACAGGTTTGTTTACCAGTGCCACAGCACAGCTCCAAACCCGACCTCATCCACTGGGATTAATTTTTACACAATCATTCTGGAGTCTGTGATAATCACTCCATTAAAAAAATGAAGAGATTTGGGATTTTTTTTTCAATGCGGGGGATTAGGTCTAAATACAAGTAATCTGCAGGAAGCTCAGCTGCATGAACACCACTAATCGCTCCTCTACTCTTCCCAGCTTTAGCCCTTTCATTAGTATTTTCCCCAATAGAGTTGTTTGTCCTCGGGGAGGTCGGAGCAGCGTCCCGGGGCAGTTCCATGCATGGGAAGATAACACTGAGTGCAGTGGAATCCAGCAAGTGTTTTTGCAAATGTAATTAGAAGAAATATATGTCTGGGACTGCTCTG
This sequence comes from Tetrao urogallus, assembly GCF_951394365.1. Taxonomy (NCBI): domain Eukaryota; kingdom Metazoa; phylum Chordata; class Aves; order Galliformes; family Phasianidae; genus Tetrao; species Tetrao urogallus. The sequence continues at coordinate 75,108,575 of NC_136816.1, forward strand.
GCCACAGGTATAAGGATGCAGCACCAGCTTTTTAAAATAAAACAACTCAAGCACTTAAAAAGGACTCAAGCGGGATTTTAGTACTTAGTTCAAAATAATTGTCCCAGGAAACCCAGTTCAGCAGCTGTCTAACCTGAAAGCACTTACACACACTTGGGCAGACATTCAATAAAGCATTTAGATACCTGAGGCACTGCATCAGCAGAAAATTTGGGGCTTTCATTCAAGAGAGTGACTCAGGAAAACTGGAGAGGCTCCGGTGCTGAGACAGCCCGGTGTAGCCAGGTGCATCTGGGTCCGGCCTTGATGCAAGCTGGCTCCAGGCTGGCCCCAGGCTTGCTCCAAACTGCTGGATGCAGACTGGAACAGCTGGGTTCAACCTAGCTCCAACCTGGCTCATAGAATCATAAAATCATTAGGGTTGGACAAGACCTACAAGACCCCCAAGTTTCACTGCAACCCATCCTCACAAGAGATGTTCCTAAGTAAAACCACAAAGTCGTTAAGGCTGGAGAAGACCTCTAAGATCCCCAAGTCCAACCCCATCACATCCCCACCATGCCCACTGAACATGTGCCCAAATGCCACAGCTCCATGGTTCTTGAACACCTCCAAAGGAATCTACAACCTCCTGGGGCCGCCTGTGCCAGAATTTGTCCACTCTCTCTAAGAAGAAATTGTTTCTAACATCCAACTTGAGCCTTCCATGGCACAGCCTGAAGCCATTACCCCTTGCCCTATTAATCTTGTTCACAATCTGTATCCAATCTGGCTCCAGCCAAGTACACCCATGTCCATCCAGGCTTATCTGATCACCTGCAGACCACATGGTGCCTACTCTTGCTTTCCCCGCTACAGTACCTCAGTACTTTTTATGGCCACTATATGGCCCTTCTTCTTCAAGTCCTCTGCTCCCATCGTGCTCCGTGACTATGGTTATCTCAATGTCCACCCCAGGCCCAGATGGCAAAGCCTGTGAGATGCCCACCACACCTCAGGCATCTCTGACATTCTCTACTGCTTACCAGAATGCTGGGATATCCACTTCCCTCAGGCCCCACACACTGACCACCGGTGCCACCTCCTTCACAGCCCTGTTTGCAGCTGGATTCACCTCCGTTGTCTGCTGCAAGCAGCACAGAACTGAAGGGCTTTAGGAGGGGACACTTACTGATGCAGCACCATGATTGGAGTCGCAGGTGGCTCTCTCTTTCCCTCCTTCCCTGGGGAATGGTTTTTCAGAATGAGCAGAGATGCTGCAAGCCAGCAGTGAAAGCCGAGTGTGGGGAAGGAAGGAGATGGTTCTGATCATAAATTCATAGAGCTTCACACACCAGCAGGCTACAGACGCTTGTTTTTAAAGAGATTTTAAAACTATCCTGGGTGCAGCCAGTCAGACCAGGACACCCTCACTGCCTGGAGGACACACGCATGGGCAAAGCAAAGAAGGAGGTGAGCCAGCCCTGGAAAGGTTCCTTTCAGGGTGTGCAAATCTTCAAAGCACAACTTTCCCATAGAGTTAAAAGGAGCATGTCCCATTTGTATGAATAAGTAAAAAAATGGGAACCATTCCTAAGCACGTGTTTGATCCTCTGGGTGTTTCCTCTGGTGGACCCAAGAAAAGATCAATGCCCTGATTTCTTTTATGTAGCATATCTGCATTCCTGCTTCTTCATTCCTCAACTGCTTGAATTCTTGTCCCTATTTCAAACACATTTCTTCTCTTCCACATCTTTCATAGCATTAGGAAAATTCCTGTCATGTGTCTCTGCTGGATGTCGTTTCTTTGCTGGCAACCAGGCAAGTATTGATGCTGTTTTGCTGCAGCAATTTTGCTTGTTTCATTATTGAAAACTGCTCTGGAGGAATATTCCACCTGGAGCTCTTGGGGCACGCCCTGCAGTTCTGCACTCCTGCACCAGGTCACAGCACATGGAATGTCCCCATGTCCCCAAGGTGTTCCCTGAACAGCTCCAGGAGCAGTGACCCCACCACCTTCCTGGCAGTCTGTTCAATGCCTGAGCACTCTTTCTGAGAATAAATTTTTCCTGATACCCACCTTGACCCTCCCCTGGCACAACGTGAGGCCATCACCTCCCATCCTGTCACTGGTGCTTTTTGGCAGAGCGGATTCTAAAATCGGGTTCTTCTTTCCAAGCTGTGGTCCACAGAGTTTGTAAAGCCAACGTGATGAGAAGAAAACCAGGCAAGGCAAGATGTTCCTGGGAATTTCCTATGGAGCTTCACTGTTTTTACATAAAGTGGAGCTCTTTTATAGCCAGCTGCAGGTTGGGAAGGCAGCACGAACAGCTGCACTGACAGTGTCAGATGAACACCTTATCACCAAGCACTCCAAGGAAGAGATCCGTCCCTGCACGTTGCTGCAATTGAGATGTCACTGTGTGCCTTTCACAGCATTAATTACAACACTTTCCTGTATCTGAACACTGAAAAATAAGAAGCTGTTTCACCCCACAGTTTACAGAAGGAAGGTGTCCTTTTCCACAGTCAGATGCAGCCACCATGAAAGCAGGTGTTATCTAAAGCACCTTCTGACATTGTGCATAGAGCAGAAGATAAATAAATTTCGTACTAATCAGTATATTAAGCTTAAGGAGTGCCCAGCCTCGTATTTGTCACAGTCGACCTGCGTTCAAACCCTAGCAAAGCTTGACTGTAGTTTGGCTCTGTTTATTGCACATCACTGATGGGCAGCTGGAGCATGTCTTTTTCCCCAGCAAAAAATGCAACTTCCCAGTGTGCTGGGTCAGGTCAGTCTGTCCAGGGGTGCTGGTGTGTGCAAGGGAGCCTGTCTGTCCAAAAATGTCTGTGTATCTAAGGATGCCTGTCTGTCCAGAGGTGTTTGCATGTCCAGAGGTGTCGGTCCACAGGTATCTGCCTCTTTAAGGATGTCTGTCTGTCCAGAGGGTGTCTGTCTATCCAACCACCTGAAAGCTGTCTGTCTCACCCCTTGAACCAAGGTACTGATGCCACGAACAGAAGAGATTTTATGGGGAAGGCATATTCTCCCTCGGAGAGCTTCAAATCTAATCAAAACGGTAATTCCTACACATTTCCTATTGTGTGCCACTGTTGTGCTTCCCAGGGAGCACACTCACTTAAGAACAGGTATTTATCAGCAGCCAATGATTCAGCTCAAACCCCGAAAGGGCAAGGCTGGCACAAAGCAGTGGTGATGCACAGGGGAGAGATGCGTCCTCCTCTGCTCCTTTTTCCTCCAGGCAGCTTGCAAAACACCCTGTGAATAATGGAAATACCAGCTCGCCAACCCACTGCCTCTTGCAAAGGTTCTTACAAAAAACAGCCACCTAATTGAGGAGAAATTCTGTCTGCTTGGGGAAGGCAGCTCCTTGTACCTGGGCCTCCCCGCTCCTTGCGCTGCAGCCCTCAGGCAAGCCGGGATTCTGTGTCAATTACAGGAAAATCAATGAAGATACTGTTCAGGACTCCTCTTCACCATTCAGTGCGGATGATATCCTTCACTTTCTAGCACTGATTCATTTACTTTCAGCCTCTCTAGGGGCTCCTGACATATTGCTATCTCTGAAGAATCTGAAGCAAAAACTGCCTTTGTTTCTACTGCAACTTGTTCACATGCACTGTGCCTGGGACCAGGGCTGGGACCAGAGAAACCAGGTCAAAATGAAGCACTTTTAAAATAGGATTTTAAAACATTTCTTGCCAGCGCACCTCTCAGATCCCACCCAGAGAATCTCGGTAGGATTAAGGTGCAAAGTCAGTGCAAGGGCTGAACTCCCACCAATGGCACTGCATCACTCTGCAGCATCATACCAGGCCATGCAGCACAATACATAGCCTTCTGCTGCTTCCTGGATCATGACCAGAAACCTCTGATCTGTTCAAAAGCTGCCCTCATGGAGATAGCTGCAGGTTCCTACAGCCCATGGTGATCATGCTTCTTCAGGCTGGGACCTGGACAGGTGTGCAATATGAGAGCTGTGCAACCTCGCTCCTAGGTATCCATGCCCAGCCCCAGTACGCATGGCCAGGAACCACATCAGCCTTAATGTTAGGTGCTACAGAATGGATTTCCAAACATCCAAAAGTTGAAACTGTTCGTGACAGGACCTGAGCAGACTGAGGCTGGCAACACCATGCCCTATGAGGACAACAGCAGACAAGTTGACTGGAAGCCATGTGAGGAGCCAAGTAACAAACCTATCATCTCCTATATCAAAGCAGCATTATTTCCTGCATTTTCATCCTTTTCTCTCTCCACCAAAGCTGCATGTATTCCATAGGAATGGGATACAGACCTGGGGGCCATACTCAGGCCAAATTCCCACTGAAAGATGAAGAACCATGCTGTGACGTTATACTCGACCCTGCAAGCTCCTTGTGTTCCTCCTCTTCAAAGGGAGCCTCATGCATGGAGAGCTTGTAGGTTATAGCCCAGAGCAAGGATGGTGCTACAAAGACAGCATTTATTATTTATAAGGCACTTCTATGAACTTGGGGCTCAGAGACAGAGCTGTCTATGGTGGTAAACTTTATAAGGAAAAAAAAAAATGCAGTTTGAAGAAACGCTGAAAGTACTGCATCGTGCAGAAGCTGTGTCCGTAAGAGGCATTGCTCAGATTACGGAAGTCAGACTCTCTTGGAGTTCACATGAAAGTCGCTGTGAGATTTATGAGGTGGTTTAATTGCAGCTAGGGCTCTTTGGATAGCATCATGGCCTTTGGATAGCATCAAGCACCGTGTTTTTACACAACAAGGGGTCTGTGAGGGGGTCCGGCATCACCAAAAGCAGACTGTGATGCAGGAAAAAGCTCCGTGGCATTGCTCAGACCCTCCCCACCACGGGGACACCACGGAGCTGGGGACACCATAATGCCTCCAGGTGTCATTGCCCATCACCCATTCATTACCCGTGACCCACTGATCACTCACAGCCCAGAGCAAGGAATGGGAACCCAGATGAGGTCTGCAGATCGTGCTGGGATGTAGAGATAAACGGGGTGCCGAGCCCCGCCTGCACCCTCGGACTGTCCCGCTGCGGAGTCCTTGGGACTGTCTGCGGACACTGCGAGGAACCCCAGGACCGTTTTGGGGTTGCAACCTGAGGCCGCTGGGAAGGAAACCGGGACCGGGAAAGGCGCACCGGGGGACGTCCCCGGGTCTGCCGGGCGTGCGCCGTGCCTGCCGGGGGGGTGCTCGGCGGCGCTGCCGGGGCCGCCGGGGCCGGGACACGAGGAGGGGGGGGGGAACGGTTGCCGGCTGCCATTTCAGCGCGCCGCCGCCCGCTCCCTCCATTTTCTTGCCGGCTGCCGGCGGTGTCGGCCCCGTCCCTGTCCCCGCCGCCTCCGCGCCTGCCGCCCCCGCATGCAGCCCCGCGGCAGCCCCGCCGCACACGCCCAGCCGCGGGGCCGCCTCCCGGCATGAGGAGCTGCAAGATGGTGCGGGTGGCCAGCGTGCTGGGGCTGGTGATGCTCAGCATCGCGCTGCTCATCCTCTCTCTCATCAGCTACGTCTCGCTCAAGAAGGACAACATCTTCGGCGCGCCCCGCGCCGCCGGCCCGGGGGGGCCCCGCATGTACATGTTCCACGCGGGATTCAGGTGAGGGCGCGGCTCCGGATGGCCGCCACGGCCCGGCACGACGCGGGGGCAGGGGGCCGCCCCCACCCGCTCTTGGACTGGCACTGGGAAAGCCCTAAAGCGCTCGGTGGGAAAGCCCCCGGAAGGCTCCGCGGCCCCGGCGATGGCTCCTCTCTCACCGCGCTGCTCCCAGCACTCGGCGGCCTGCGGGAAGCGGGCGGCCCCAGTACCGCGGGACCCCCGGGCCGGGCGTGAGAACCTCGGTGCTTAGGGGCTGCTGTAGAGTGGGCACGGCACGGCTCGGCACGGCTTGGCTCAGCCCTGCATAGCTCAGCGCAGCCCGGTTCGGCTCGGATCGGCCCGGCCCGGCTCGGCTCAGCCCGGCCCGCGGGGAGCGGCGCGTCTCCTCCGACGCTGTCCGTGGTGCTGACGCCGGTCTTTCTCAGCTGGAGACAGCGCGCGGCCTGTGTGTGTGTCCGTGTTCGTGTGTCCGTGTGTCCGTGTTCGTGTGTGTGTGTTTCCGTGTCCATGTGAGTCTGTGCGCACACGTTTAGGTCCCAGTTCGCGCTGAAGTTCCTCGACCCCTCGTTCATCCCCATTACAAATTCGCTGGGCCAGGAGCTGCAGGAGAAGCCGTCCAAGTGGGTATTTAACCGGACAGCGTTCGCACAGCAGAGGTGAGCGTGCAGCTCTTCCCACTTGTCCCCCTGTCATCATCTTCCCAAGAGTTGTCCCCTCCCCCTGAATATTTGAGAAAATGCAATTAGGGACTGCTAAATACTCTGGATTCTGAGTAATTTGCCAACAGTGAGAGACAAAGGCTGAATCACAGCATTTCCCAAGATGGTAACAGCTATCTTGGAAGAATTGATTAATTCAGAGCAGAACACCAAGCTGCAGCACACATTCTTTTACCAAACGGAACGTGACCCAGTTTCTCAGAGTGCAGGAGAAATTGTCATTCCTTCAAGATAAATAGCTGGTTGATTAAAGCTCAAAACGAATCAGACTGTAACAGCCATGAAGTGCTATGCGTATGGAGGGCAAAACATGTCCAGCAATTCTGACTAAGTACAGTGTGGCTTCCAGCTCCACTCTGGCTGTGGACTGGGCAGAAGGCAATTCAGTGGGGACACCAAGAGCCCAGACTACCCTGAAATGTCTTCACTGCACATTGGCTTCTGCTTGCTGTTCACAGGTTCATGGCCACGTTGCATTGTGGCAATGCAGAGACCTTCATGTTTCCTTAACCTTCCTCAAAGCTTAATGTGAAACAAGATGGATTTTTATTTTCTTCACTACGATGTGATGCCTGCCCTGCCTCTTTTATTTAATGGCTTTACTGCAGTATGTTTATATACAGCAGTAAAGTCGTGAAAGAAACAGAAATCCTTTAGCCATTTAAGATGACTACAACCATCTTGGACTACAACATCTTGGTTTCATATTGATGAATGCTTGCCATTTTAGAGGGCGCATTATGTCTCTGCCCACATGTCCCATTTCAGGAGCCCATCAGCAGCTGCAGGCCATCGAGATGAGATGGCATCTTGCCTGCTCCATCCTTTCTTTGGGGTCTCCCTGGCTGGTGCAACAGTGGCCACTCATCAGTATGGCCTCATTCCTGGCACCACCACCTCATCCTTAATAAATAACTGTCACCCTGCTGTTGGTATGAGCTAATGCCTCAGGATCTGCTGCTGCATTTGTCTGTCATCCATAACCCATAATTAGGGGACCCAATGGGACTCCATTAATGCTTAGATACTGGAGGATGTGAGTTGGAAGAAAGGTTGTTTTCCATAAACATGAGCAAATAAAGTGGTATTGGTTTTCTAATTTTATGCTCTGCTGGGGAAATTCCTGAGCAAGGTTAGTTCTGCTTGTTTTTTTTTTTTTTTTTTTTTTTTTTTTTTAATTATTCCAAATAACCTTTGCAAAAACGTCAGCATGTTTGCTCTAATAAGACATTAAGGACCTATGTTTACATAAAGGGAGACAGTGACTGTCACTTGTTCCATGACTAAAAGCTTCCTGATGAACACAGAAGGAATATTTGCATTTAAGAAATCAGCTATATTACTGTTAATTCAATGGGATATTCTGGACTTCTTGGTTTTGCTTCAGATATCTTATGGCAAACACAGTGTCCATCATTACCATAGATCCATGGTCCAGTACTGAGAGCTCCCTCATTGCTATCTGTTTATATTGATTTTAATTCTGTTGCACTGCATTGCTCAGTAAATGGCTGTATAACATTTTAGAAAGGAAAACTCAAGTCTATCTGGAAACAAGTCTCTAACACAGACAAAGGGGAAATACATGTCAATGTTTTCTTTTTTTTTTCTTTTCTTTTTCTATTTTATTTTAGACAAGAAATCCTTCAGCATGTCGATGTCATAAAAAATTTTTCTTTGACCAAGAATAGTGTTCGGATTGGACAGCTGATGCATTATGATTATTCCAGCCATAAGTATGTTTTTTCCATAAGCAACAACTTCAGATCACTGCTCCCAGATGTGTCACCGATCTTAAATAAACATTACAACGTTTGTGCCGTGGTTGGAAACAGTGGAATCCTGACTGGGAGTCAGTGTGGGCAAGAAATAGATAAGTCTGATTTTGTTTTTCGCTGCAATTTTGCTCCAACTGAGGCATTCCAAAAAGATGTTGGAAGGAAAACCAATCTCACAACCTTCAACCCCAGCATCCTGGAGAAGTATTACAACAATCTCTTGACCATTCAGGATCGCAACAACTTCTTTCTGAGCTTAAAAAAGCTTGATGGGGCGATTCTTTGGATCCCTGCTTTCTTCTTCCACACGTCAGCAACGGTCACTAGAACACTGGTTGACTTCTTTGTTGAGCATCGAGGCCAACTAAAGGTCCAGTTGGCTTGGCCAGGAAATATAATGCAGCATGTTAACAGGTGTGTATTTTTCTCTCGCATTTAGCTTGTCAAAACACGTATTTCTCCCTATGTGAACCCAATGGTTTTTGTTTTCCTAGTCTTGCCTTAACTCCCTGGCCAGTCAGGACCTGGCGCTGTTTGCTTTCAGAGCTCATGCAGTTCTGTCATTGCTTCAGTAAGTGCTCCAGGGTCTGTGCCATCATGGGACTGTTCAACTGTTCCCACAGCGGCTTCCGCAGAGGCAGGAGGAGTGCGGAGGAGTTGAGTGAGATTCTGCATAAGAAAAGAACCACTTACAGAAGAACTTACTCTCAGCTAGCAAATAGGGTGCCAGCAGACATCTGCAGAGTGATCTAGGCAAATCTATTGTAATTCATGTATGGGTAACATTGCCACCTCTTTAGAAAATACACTTCACCAGGGGCCAAGGGATTTGCTTTTCTGGATAAGGCACTGTTTTTCCGGGTGAAAAACCAAAAGCAGACCTTGAAAGAGAATGTTTAGGCATTTCTCTTCTTTACAGACTGACCTGAACAGCAATCCTTGCCTTACTCCAGTTATCAGCTGTGAACACTGATGTTCTCCATGCTATAGCATTTTTGGTGGTCTCCAAATGATACTGTAATCATATTTTTTCTTACAACAGGCCCACGATGTTACTTGTATCCTATAATAATTTGCCTTTGGTTTTTTTTTTTTCACAGATACTGGAAAAACAAACACTTGTCACCCAAACGGCTGAGCACAGGTATTCTCATGTATACCCTTGCTTCTGCCATATGTGAAGAGATTCACCTGTATGGATTCTGGCCCTTCGGGTTTGATCCCAACACAAGGGAGGACCTCCCGTACCACTACTACGACAAGAAAGGAACCAAGTTCACCACCAAGTGGCAAGAGTCCCACCAGCTGCCTGCAGAGTTCCAGCTGCTCTACAGGATGCACGGTGAAGGACTGGCCAAACTGACCTTGTCGCATTGTGCCTAAGAACCTAAATCTTGAAGTGCCAAATGATTGTCTAAAAAAGTGCCCAAAATCTGAGTTAAATGCTCTTCAGATACAATTCTAAAAAAAAAAAAAAAAAAAAAAAAAAATCCACCCTAAAATATTTTCCATAGTATGCAGATGCTTTTCAATCACCCTTGCCATTGTTCATCAAAGGGTCTCAGCACATTTAGCAATGCAGAAAATGCAGAAGCACTTATCAAATTCTGTGGATGCTATTCAAGCAGCAGCACAGTGAAGCTGAAGTATTTTGCTTTTATATATATGCTATGAAATATGTTTTAAAATCTTTTCATATTTCAGCATCCCACTACATGCCTGTAAACATCTTATTTCGGTTGTTCCTTTCAGATTAGGATTAGGAACTCTGCTTTCATAAGGCATTGCTTTTCTCGTACATGTTGCTGTGAGTTGCTCAGCATACATGGATTTGCCGTGGCCAATTGGTAGAGCCACCCCGAGCCCCAGCTCATTGTCATTTACAAGTTCCTCAGTGTGGAACTCCATTTCCACTGCTTGCATATTTTCGTACTTACTGAATTTAACATTTTTTTAAGAACAGCAATGGAGAAGGTCAAAATATGGCTTGTACTTGGTTCCCCAGCCCCCTGTGTGTGTCAGTGCTGTATGCTGCAGGGGGAGGGGGGGAGGGTGAGTGATTCCCATCCCAGTTAACTGTACAGGAAAATGTCCCCCCACCAGCCCGAGGGGGAGATGGAGTGAGGTCAGGGCAGCCCAGTTTCTGAGAAATGGCCTTGAGAGGGAAGTAAGCACAGTGGGTATGTGGAGAGCAGGAGATATGATTTTCAGGGTCCCAGTTTACATCACTGAGTTCATGGTCAGACAGCTGAATAGGTGGTCTCGTGTTCTGGTCAAGAACAGATGTTTGAGGAGATAGAGCTTTCTAGATACCTTTGAAGGTCAGGCTGGTTGCAAAAAGGACAAATCATAGGGTTTCTTGTATTTGAGAATCTTGGCCATGTTGTCTCAGGATAAAGGAGTCTGTAAAGCAACTGTTTTTTCTTATTAAAACGAGTATGCTTCAAAGTATTTTAACATTTTTATATTACTCTGTATGATGCTGAGAACTGACTATTCATGGAAAGACAATGCAGAAGGCAATTCAAAACCATACCTTAACAGTGCACATTTTAGTGCACAGCACCCACGCTTTGGGGGATAAGTGGCTGCACCTGGCACGCGACCAAATTGGGTGCATTCCAGCAGGGAGGGAAACCTCATCCCTCTGCACTGCCTGTAAATATGAGAATTTTTAAAGCCATTTTGAAAACGCCCTGTAATTCCTTGTTTTATTTATTTTCTGGCTTTTACTTTGGCATCAGAGCTGCGAGGGGGCTCGGATGCTCTTTGGCACCGCCAGCCTGGTGCCCACACCTTCAGGCACGCTGCTCAGGATGCTGATGGCTGCAAAGTTCCCTTCCCTGAGCACAGTCCCAAGTGAGACCTCAGGCACTTCTGGCTTGCCCCACTGCCTGTGCTCGTCACTGCTCATGCAGCAGAGCATGACTTGTGGCAAACGTCCTCATGGAGACGTCGCTGTGCAGCAATGCCAGAGCTGTGCCGTGCGGTGCCATGTGCTTTATTGATAATATTGCTGTTGATTATCTGTGTTCAGAGCACCCATCCCTGCCAGACATCGTTCCCTGGGTGCCGGAACACACCCAAAAGCAGAAACTGCACGGGGAAGGGAAGGTTCTGTGCCAGTTGTTAATGATGTACAGTGATTAATCATTTCCAGTGCAATTTGCCGTTGAGCTGTACTGCAGATGCATGCTGGCTAAGTCCTGGATCACTTTGCAGTTTATGGCAGTGTGCAGAAGGGAGTCCTGGGGACAGAGAGGCTGTGGTCTGGGACCCCTTCTTAATGGCAGGTGTTTTTGTTAGAAGGCAGGCTATCAATTTTATGCAGGGAGTGATCATCTCTATTAGCAAATTATAGAAATATGGACAGTTATCATTATATTTGCTTGAATGTGGATGCTGATGCACTCTGTACAGTTTTTTGGCTCTGAGTGGCGCTTGGCTGCTGTGTGTTGTTTACATGGTACAACAACTTTAATGTAGACGTAAGGGTGTCCATCCGTCCGTCTGTCCTGACAGCACTTATCTTCTGTCCATTCAAAATGACTGCTCTAGAGCACCCGTGTTGGAAGATAATCATTAAAAATTACATGCTGAAACCAAAAATTGCTCCAAGATTGTTCTTCAGTTTTTCTTATTTTTTTTCTTTAAAGTAAACTTTTTTCCTAATCTCAATAAGGCTAGGCAGGCTAGCTCATGAATCTGTGTTCTCCTGGTGGTGCTGTCCCCAGCCATTTTTTCTTGGGGGTTGAACTGGATCGAGGGGCCTATGAGAAAGCTGGAGAGGGACTTTTTACAAGGACAGGCAGTGCCAGGACAAGGGGCAATGGCTTTAAACTGGAAGAGGGTAGATTTAGACTACATTTTAGGAAGAAATTCTTTACTGTGAAGGTGGTGAGACACTGGAACAGGTTGCCCAAGGAGGTTGTGAATGCCCCATCCCTGGAAACGCTCAAGGCCAGGCTGGATGGGGCTGTGAGCAACCTGGTGTGGTGGGAGGTGTCTCTGCCTGTAGCAGAAGGTTGGAACTATGTGATCTTAAAGGTTCCTTCCAACCCAAACCATTCTATGATTCTGTGATTTTATGATCTCCTTCCAACCCCTGCGATTCTGTGATTCTCTTTTGAGATCAGAGAAGTTGCATGGACGCCAGCATGTGTGGCTGCACCACTGAGTGCACCTACGTTGTTGAGAACACCAGAATGGGAAGCTTTTATGTGCACGGGCTTTGCTCCACCCCCCTTAGTAGGGCAAATGGGGCACTCCTGTAGATTGCTCCCAGTTGTGATGCAAGGCCCAAGGCAGAGGATTGTGAGGCAGTCCTGGGGTTCTGCTCTCAGGGCAGAGGTGTCAGTGCCAGTCCCAAGGCATGGCCATTGCCAGTGAGTTGCGTAGAAGCACAGGGTGTGGAGAAAGAAGGAAGCGTGGAAACGGCTGCAAATATTTGGAAATGGGAGCACAGAAAAATTATTGACAAAGGGCCATATTATATCATTGATTTTTAAGCAAAACTCCCCATTGATTTTTTAGAACCACATTGAACATTTCAGAATCATTGATTTTAATGGGGAGTTCTGCCCCGAAATCAATGGCACAATACAGCCCAAAGTAAATTGCTTCTTAGTATCAATATTTTTTGTCAGAGCTGTTGCAATGTGGAAAACCATCTTTAAATTATGCATCCTTTGTTTCTGCCTGTTTTCTTAGATCTCTTTGAATTCTGCTTTTCTCTGGAGTCTGAAGGGAAGGGCAGTTGTGCTGGCTGGGCTTCATTCCCAAGCCCCGCTCCAAGGCTGGGTTCTGTGCAGACCCCCAGGTTGGGGTCTCAGTACTTTGCCTGGTGTCCCTCAGCCCCTAGGAGCCATCCAGATTGTGCTGCTGGAGATGAGGTGCTGGCACCTGCATCCAAGAGGAGGTCGGAGGAGTTGGGTTGCGTCTCAGAGAGATGACAACCCAAAAGTGCAGACAAGAAAAGGAATGAAAAACAGACACTCCTTAAATCAGTGTCCTTTCAGAGTAGGAAATAGTGTTTTTCTTAAAAAAGAATGCGTGCTCCTGCCCAGCAGCCTGGCTCTCTGCTGCAGGAGCTGCCAGATGCAGCCCTTGTGTTTAGGACGGCAAATCCCCTCTGCATTTGCTAGCATGTTGGCTAGACTCTTCCTTCCCTTTTGCTCAGTCCAAAACCTTCCCGTCGCTGTCTATCTAAATGAATTCATGATGGTTCAGGGAAAATACTCACTATTATTGCTGAATGTCTAGACAAACAAATATAGCTAAATGAAAGCACACGTAATGCAGCGTGATCGATACTTGCAAGTACAGAACCTTTCAGTTTACAAAGTCAGGAGGAGCTCTGGGCAAAGAGCTCCTGATGGCAGCCATGGGGTGATGGCACTGCAGGGACATGGGGATACGGTGGTGGTGGTGCTGGAATGGGGCCATCAAGCAGAGAATGGAAAGAGGAGGTGTACATAGAATGGGGATAGGTGTGCTACCTTTCCTTCTCTTTACATCCTTGTTTGGTACTTTATTTGCTTGTATCTATTCAGTGAATACATTAGGACACAGTAGGATACATTAAGAAAAACACAGATGTTTTGGCTTCCGGTTTGAATTGTGGAGTATACCAAAAAGTATTTGTGAAATATGACTAACTGTGAATGGAGATTGCAAAAACAAACCATTTAGAAAGCAGGTTTTCTGTAAATGAATGTGTCTTTATTCTAATGGCTATACAGTTCAATGCCTCATGGAGTTGTTTCCAATAAAAAAACAAATACTAAAAAAAAAATTAAAAAATTTAAAAAAAAAAATCAAAAAATGCCATAATTGTAATAAAGGGTTCGTTATTTAATGGCCATACTGAAAGCATTATTTATTTTTAAAAGGCTGGTGTTGATAAAGGGCCAGAGTAATGTCTCAGGTGAAAGGCATGCAAGGCTGCACACGCTGTGAAATGTGTCCCAAGCAGAATCACTGCTTGGTCCTGCTCCCCTCAGGTCCCTGCTGGCCTCAGGGCAACCAGAATGGGATCAGCTTTGTCCCAGGGGGATGGATGTGGCCTGCACAGTGCGTGGTGCATGTAAATACGTCGTCACATTTGTAAGCAAGGAGCCTGGTTCTTGTTGTAACGGAGTGCTGCGTCGTGACCATCGTTTGTGGAGAAATAAACGCGATGATTCATTCTGAATCTCTCAGCAATGTTATTGTTTGGTGTGAATGTGCCTGCAACATTGACTCGTGCCAAAACACGATATTGAATGCATTGTTTTTAAATAAAATATTTTATTGTGCATTGAAAGTCTGTAAAACTCAACTGCGTCCACTTCTTCCCTTCGCGTTTTCTTAACCACACGCTGTCAATAGCAATTAATGGCTTGAACTGGAAGGTTTTTCCATGCTGTAGGCACACTCTGCAGAGCAGCAGATTGTCATTTTAATCAAGAAGTGTTCCATATTGCAGAGGGTATATTGAAGCTGGAAACACACTCAGACAAACTACATGGCAGTGTGCCGCGAACACTCAACGCTGGCAGGATGTGGCCCCAGCTCTGCACAGCCCGGTGCTCTGTATGCAATGGGTCAACCTGTAGGCAGCCCCCAGAGTTTGGGATTGAGCTCAGGATTGAGTTCAGGATCCTCTCCAACCCCCTGCACCTGATGCTCAGTGAATGGAACTTGTTTGCTGTCTCAGCCACGTGTCTGCCATGCACATCTCTGAGACCTTTTCTATTCAAAACTGAATCCCTGGTTCAGTGATGTCCACTGCACTGTCCTGTGGATCTAGTTCAGCATTGGTACAGCTGCCCAAAAAGGTGGTGGAGTCCCCATCCCTGGGAGTGTTCCACAGCCATGGGGATGTGGCTCTGAGGGACATGGTCAGTGGGCATGGTGGAGTGATCTGGAGTTGGGCTTGGGGATCTTGGATGGGTTTACAAATTCTGCACAGCCATACAATATTGGGAGCCACGCAGCACGTAAACCAGAGCTTGGCTCCAGGCAATCGTTTATTGAAGTGATGCACACCCAACCACATCTCACAGCCGTTACCTGCAGCACCCTGGCAGGGTCCACAGAGTCTCTTTCTCTGGAGATATTCAAACCCTTCTGGATGCTCACTCATGCAACCTGCTGTAGGGATCCTACTCTAGCGGAGTGTTTGTCTAATGGACCTCCAGAGGTCTCTTCCAACCCCTGAGGTTCTGTGATTCCATGGCATCCCTTAGAGCTGTCATTTTGCTGTGTCAGAACCAGTCGATCCTTTCTACTCTCTTTCTGCATGGTGGTCAGTTTGCAGGCTGAGACAAGATGCACTGCTTGCCTCAGCCCTCTGCATGTCCCATATCAGCTCTTCTGTGGGCTTTTTGATGCTCAGCACTACACAGCTCCAGCTGGAAGCAGCCCCACCATCTCCTGTTCAAGATTCTTCTCCCTCTGACCACTACTGGAACCCAAAAAGTTACCAAATCAAGTGATGGTTCCAGTCTTTCTGGTCTGGCAATATTCTCTAGGGGCTATTTTTTGGCTTACCAAATTCAAAACATGCCTATAAAAACTGATAATTAAGTTGCTTGTCTGTATATCTAAAAATTCCAAACCAGTTCCCAGCAATTTTCCATAAAAGCGTGCTGCTGACACCCTCCCTGTCGCTGACTTCTGAACACACAAATTTCTCACTGCATTTGCTCCTAAAATGCTCATGGAAAAGGTTGGTTCCCACACCTTGGTGACAGGGGCTGTGCCTGGAGCCCTCTGCTGGGTTTCTCCTTGCAGCATCCCTCGTCGTGGTGTTCCCACCCTCACTGACCCCACGCAGCCAGCCCTGCCTGCTCTCACTGCACCGGCGTCACCGTTTCCCAACACTTCCCACAAACCAAACAGTGCGGGGTGCCCCCCTCCTCCCAAGATAAATATTGCAGACTGGAGCCAGCTTTAATCTTTAACCACCACCCTGGCAGCCAAGTGTGCCATCAGCTGCACCGTAGCCAGCCCTGCTGCTCCCTGTGTGCCCCATCTCCAAGCCCTGCAAAGCAGGAATCCAAACACCCCCAGTTCTGCCCCCACTCCACCTCATCCCCTCTTGGCTTCCTGCATTTTTCCAGATGTCAACTGGCTTTAGGGGACACCTCCCGAGGGTAGCCCACTCTTGGAATTTGCTTCTCCATAACTCAATTCCTGATGTAGTGATGGGAGCAGAGAAATCCCTCCCTCCATATCTCTAGGTCCAAGGAAGGCTCCCTGTGGGCCATGAGCTGCAGTGCCGGGGTTCATCAACTGACACAGCCCTGAACCATTTTTTAATTTGTCTGCTTGCATGGGATTCAGCTTCTTTGGACCCATTTTATCCTCTCAAGCACCCCCCTGAAAAACTCTAGGGGAAACCAGTCCATATTGCCAGGCTTGCTTTTTACTACTAGGAGACTGAAATCCTGTCTGGAAGAAAAATCACAAAGAAGGTTGGTTTTCTTTCTTAAGAGCAAAACTCAGTGCCTGGGTAGTGCATGCAGCAAGGCAAACTCCTGTTTTGTATCCTCTCCCAGAGCAGCATCCAACTGCACTGGCGTCACTGGCTGTGCAGCTGCTGGCGTCACCGGGGCTGGAGCCATCCTCCTGCCCTCTGCAAAGCACAAAGGGCTTGTGAAAGCAATTTCAAAATACCAAAAGAAAGCACTTCCAATATGTGCTTAAAATTGTTGGCAATTATTGGTGCCACCCTTGGCCTGTTCTCACTGTTTTACAGGTGAGCCCACCACTGTGCCACATCCCATGCTTGGGTGGGGACATCCTTGACCACCCCAGTACACAAAGCAGTGCTGTCCATATGGTTTGATTTTTTTTTGTTTTTGTTTGTTTTTTTTTTTTTTTTTTTTTTTTTTTTTAATTGTAGGAGAGGAAACTTTGCAGGACTTTAAGCAAATAACGCATGCTAAAACCAGTAAAAATGCACCAGCAAAAAATAACTAGAGTAACAGCAACCAGTTCTTACAATGAGCAGGTGCTCAGTTCAGTTCAAGATGCTGAACCAACCTGTTTGGTTCTATTACCCTCATCTTAAGGATGCAGGAGCCTTAGGTTCAGCCAACTGTTGGGTCCACAGGATCCAGTGACACTTGCTCACCTATAATTGTGCCACAGCACTATGCAGCCCCCCAGTCTCAGGATTCCCACTGGATCACAGGTGTTACATGTCTGTGCCCACGTGCACAGATCCCACTAAAGACTGTGCCCAAATCAATACCAATGTAGCGTGGTGGCTTCTGAATGCAAATGGCTCTTCTGAAAGTAAAGAGGTTCAATACACAGACAAGTAAATTAGTGGCATTCATATTTTGTCCACGGAAAAAAATTCTATTCCATGTATGTTGGGAAGTAAACTAGAGTTTTGTAAACCTGGGGAGCTAAATGGTGGCACCATACTTGCTTTTGTTTCTTGTATTGACTACTCCTCACTGTATCTGTGCCTATGTTTATATATACACACATATACAGCACAACTGAGAATGCAGAACATACTCTTTGCATCCCTCCCCACACTGCTATTCCTGCTGGCAGGGGAAGAGGCAGTGAGCACTGACTGAAACACATCAAACTCCACATGAGTGGAGAATGCTTTTTTACTGTGCGGGTGACAAACAACTTGGGCAGGGGCTGGAGTGCATGCCTTCAGCATTATCCCCTCTCAGAGAGGGAAAGGGAAAAGGGAAGGGGAAAGGTAAGAAAAAAAAAAAAAGGGAAAGGGAAAGGGAAAGGAAAAAAGGGAAAAAAGGGAAAAAAGGAGAAAAAGGAAAGGGAAAGGGAAAGGGAAAGGGAAAGGGAAAGGGAAAGGGAAAGGGAAAGGGAAAGGGAAAGGGAAAGGGAAAGGGAAAGGGAAAGGGAAAGGGAAAGGGAAAGGGAAAGGGAAAGGGAAAGGGAAAGGGAAAGGGAAAGGGAAAGGGAAAGGGAAAGGGAAAGGGAAAGGGAGAAGGGAAAGGATGCCAGCACATGTGTAA
The DNA here is from genome assembly GCF_951394365.1 of Tetrao urogallus. NCBI lineage: Eukaryota > Metazoa > Chordata > Aves > Galliformes > Phasianidae > Tetrao > Tetrao urogallus. Next base: position 75,126,663 of record NC_136816.1, read on the forward strand.
TGCTGACTCCCACTGCCCCCATCTCTCCCTCTCTGCTCATTCACCACAGCACCTCCTCCTCTGGGGTTTGCCTTTGCTCTCTTCCCAAAATCAACCATAACTTTTGTCTTCCCTTGAAAGAACAAAAAGATTTCACGCGTAACTTGCCCCAAACAAAGGCACCTCACGCCAGGGCTTTCTTTCTCTTCTTCCTTTTTTGTTTTCCACTACAGGCCAACAGCAGCAGGGGTGGCTGCTGTGGCGGGAGCTTGATGTATACCTACTCTGTGCTGAAAAGCAGGTTGGAAAACACCGAGCTCCAGAGATACGTGGAAGGGCAGTGTGGGAGAAGATGGATCAGTGGTCGTTGGTATCCATAGAGGAAATCTATGGGAAAACTGGGAACTACGATTTGCAGCCAGCTTGTAAAGAGACTCTGAGAGCTCCAGAGGGAGGCCTGGAATGAACAGTGTCTTACCTCAGAAGAGCACAAAGCAGTCACTTTTAGATTGGACTCAGCCATTTTGTTCCCCAGCTGCACTTTTGTTTTTCTGCATTTCTGTGTTTCTGCATGTCATGCATTTTATCTGCATGCCTCAAGGCAGAGGGATGCTTGGCCCCCTCCCCTTCTCTGCCCCATCAATGCTGCTCTCCACAGCACCCAGACCTCAGCTCTCAGTGTTCCCTACAAAGGGACAGCACATTCTCTCTGTGCCCAACAGAAGAAGCGGGGCTACGACCTTCACAAGAGCAGCGACAGTTATCAGAGCCCTAGATAAGGCTGACATAAAACGCAAGGACGCGGCTCTCAGTGCTGCCATCTCCCATGTTACTGATTAAAGTGGAAAGAGGGGGGCAGGGGCAGCAGAGGGACTGCAGTGCTGGGAGCAGCTGCATGGCCTGGCACAGCATGGCACAGCTCAGTATGGCACGGCACAGCAAATCTCAGCCTGGCATGGCTCAGACCAGGATGGTGAGGCCTAGTATAGCTCGGCTTGGCCCAGTGTGTGTGCAGACATCCCAGAGCCCAGCTGTAGCAGGTGGTCCCTGTTGCCAACCCATGCCAGGGGGTCTCGTCCCCGGGGCTCTTGCTGCCACTGAATTCCTGACACCTGCTGCCCACCTGCCCCGGTCCTGCTGCTCCTTGCCTGCCTCAGTGGGGCTGTCCTGGGGGCACAGGGACATCTGTGTTTGGGGGTCAGTGATTGCAGGGACAGCAGAGGGGAAGGCACAAAGCCCCTCGAGCACTGCGTGCTCCCCCCATTCCCACATCTCCCACAGCACTGTACTGTGTGGCAGAGCCGCGGCTGCGCTCAGGACCACTCCACAGCGCTGCAAAACAGGGAGGGATCAGGGCTCGTGTTGGGGCAGGGGCAGGGGGGGCCATGCGGGACCGCGGGCGTACTGCTGGGCGAGCACGGGGCTCGCAGATGGACCAATGCCCTACGACGTGCCAGATGGTTCAGGCAAGGATAGAACTAACGCAGTACAGCGCGGCTCGCCTGGCTGTGCTTCCCTGCCCCGTACATCGCACGGGAGCAGCCAGGGCTAAGAGCTTTGCCTCGGGGACCCCCGGGCCGTCTCGATGCGCAACGCCGGGGCTCCGCGCAAGCAGCACGTCTGAGGGGCTTACATCGGGATGCCGGCCCCGCGCCGCCAAAGCGACTCTGCGCTGTCCGCACCGCACTGCACCGCACCACCAGGCTGGGGCAAAGGGGACCAGAGCTCCGGAGCTGTCCTTGCGGAGAAACGCGGAACTCCAAACCCCAGAGCCCCGAGCTCCCGCCCGGAGCACCGAGACCCGGCGGCGCAGGCGGAGTCCGGTGGCGGAACCCTGCGCCGCTACAAAGACTCGGAGGCGCCTTTAAGGGCCGCAGCGCATCCCCGCCCCAAATTCCACCATTGGTCATTCGCGCCCACCCTCCCCCCTTTCACGCCTCCTATTGGTGGATCCGCCCGTCAGTCGCGCGCGCCCCGCCCAGCGGGCGCGGCCATGCCGAGCGGCCGCGCGCTCTGGACAGCTCCCGTCGGCCGCAGACAGCGGCGGCGGCGGCGCGGCGCGGACATGGCGCGGGGCCGGCGCGGGCCCGGCTGAACGGCCGCTGCCCGGGTCCCGGCGGCCGCGGCTCGCAGCGCGGGGCCGGCGGAGGCGGCGCGCCGCCCGGATGAGCAGCGGCCCGAATGAGGAGCGGCCGCGGCGCCTACCGATGCCTCGCCGCCGAGCCCGCTGCCTGCGCCATGAACCCCGAGCTGGCGCTGGAACCGCTGGGCAGCCTGCATGAGCCCGAGCTGCTGGGCAGCCCCGGCCCGCACCACGGCGGCCGAGGCGGGGGAACGCTGCGGGTGCCGCCGCCCCAGGAGCTGCCCGGCGGCGGCGGCGGAGGCGGCGGGGGGGGGCGGGCGGCCATGGTGCCGGGCATGGCCCCGCTGCTGGACGGCGCCGAGTTCCGGCCCGAGCTGTCGGTGCCGCTACACCACGCTATGAGCGTGCCCTGCGAGCCCTCGCCGCCCGGCATGGGCATGAGCGGCACCTACACCACGCTGACGCCGCTGCAGCCGCTGCCGCCCATCTCCGCCGTGTCCGACAAGTTCCACCACCCGCACCCTCACCCGCACCACCACCACCACCACCACCACCAGCGCCTGGCAGGCAACGTCGGCGGCGGCTTTGCGCTGATGCGGGACGAGCGCGGGCTGCCCGCCGTCAACAACCTCTACGGGCCGTACAAGGAGGTGCCGGCCGTGGGGCAGAGCCTGTCCCCGCTGGGCGCGGGGCTGGCCCCCCTGCACGGCGCTCAGCAGGGCCTGCACGGCTACGGGCCGCCGCCGCCCCCGGGCCACGACAAGATGCTGGGGGCCGGCTTCGAGGCCGTGCCGCACCTGCCGCGAGGGCTGCCGGCGGCCCCGGCCCCGCTGCCGCACCTCAATGGGCAGCACCCCCCTGCCCCGCCGCCCCACGCGCTGCCCACTGCCCGCGACCGCCCGCCCGCCGCCGCCCCCGCGCAGCAGCTGGAGGAAATCAACACGAAGGAGGTGGCCCAGAGAATCACGGCGGAGCTGAAGCGCTACAGCATCCCCCAGGCCATCTTCGCCCAGCGGGTGCTGTGCCGCTCTCAGGGCACCCTCTCGGACTTGCTACGGAACCCTAAGCCTTGGAGTAAACTGAAATCCGGCAGGGAGACCTTCCGGAGGATGTGGAAGTGGCTGCAGGAGCCGGAGTTCCAGAGGATGTCAGCCTTAAGGCTCGCAGGTAGGTTCCGCTCCCCGGACCCCGCGGCGCTGCCCTGGCTCGGGGCGCTTCCTCGGAGCGTACGTGGGGCAGCCCCGCTCCCTCCCTCCCTCACCTCCCCCGCTGGGCGTTCCCGATGCCGTCTCCCGGTTCGGGCCGTGTCCCCGGGCCGGGAGACCGGCCGGCGGCTCCGGAGGCTGCCGTTCCCGTATTGTCCCGCAGCCGGGCGCGGAAGCTCCGCATTGTTCCGCGCTCGCCCCGCATTGTCCCGCGGCCGGGCGCCCCCTGGCGCGGGCTGCCCGCGCCGCAGCGCTCCATTGTTCTGCGGAGCCGGGGCAGCTGCGGGGAGGCTGCGGGGAGGCTCCGGGGAGGCTGCGGAGCCGTTTGTTGCCATAACTCCGCCGCTCTTTCATTTCTTTCGGTCCCGATGCGGGGCGACGAATCTTCGCCCGTTCGTGAGCGGCGGGTGATTGCGATGCGCGGCTCCGGAATTCCCCGAGCCCCGAGTCCGCACTGCGAGGCCCCGGGCCGCCCCCCGCCGCCCTTCCGCAGGGCCTCGGTCGCCCCCCGCCGCAGCACGGGGTGAACCCTTCGGCGCGGGGCCCGGAGCACGCGGCCGCGTCGCCTTCCCAAACAAGCGCGTACTTGGAGGGAAATCGATGCAGATGATGTTTAGAAGATTAAAAGAGCATTCACGCTAGCAACATAAACGCGTAGACCCAGCGTTCATTGATCTGGAACCTGAGCCGGCTTGTTTCCAAGAACATTGCTGCAGCTCGACTTTCCCAGCACCCCGCTTGCCTTCGACCCCGTCTACCCCGTCCCGCCGTTCTGGGGCTGTCCCGGGCCCGACCCGGAGGGGTAACGCCGAGCACCAAGAGCCGTTGTGCTCGGGGAGCGGCGGAAGCCGGCAGGCATTGCCTGGCTCGTATCGGGCTACGAGGTTACCCCGCACCGCTGCCTCTGTGCTCCTTGGGGCTGGGGCTCGGGTTTTGAGCCTACGTAGGTTTAAGAAAGGCGGTAAAATACCCCTGAACCCGTTTTTGCTTCGAGCTGTGTCATCCAGATGCGGCCGTGCCCGTTTTGGTTCTGGTTCCGTTACCAACGCCGGGACTCCTGTACCGTCAGACTGCGTTTCCAATTGCTCTGGTTTGCTTTGAAACGCAGGCGCTGAAAAAAGCTGCTTGCTCTGCTCCTAGGTACTCCTAACACCGAGCCGCTCCCGGCTCCCGCTCCGTGCGGCCGAGGCGCGGGCAGTCAGCGGGAACAGCGGCTGCCTGGACAGCGGGAGCCGTCACGGCCTCGGATAGGAGAGGAGGAAGGACGGGAAAGACCTTTGTAAATTACCGGCCCCTTCGGGAAATCGATTTTTTATTACCACGTGTGAATATGCAGCCTCATTATCTCGGTGTTTCCTTTCCCTTCCCTTGCTTTCTGAAGCTCCTGAGAGCAGGAGCGGAGGTAGAGTCGGCAACCCGCCCACCCTGCGCTCTTCCCGTAAGTTTTTCTCAAAATGAACCCAAATGTTCCATCCTATGAGAGGAAGCCCCTCTCCCAGGGGAGCTGGACCAGGGCTATGATTATTTTTTAAAGGGCTCCAAAAGCCTGGAGAAGGGGTCAGCAGCAGCTGTGTCCGAGTCAGAGCAGAGCAGAGCTGTGTGGTTTTCTTGAGGGGACGTTGGCACCAAGACCCTGCTCTGCAGCCCAGGAAGCACCATGTGCCTTTACTGAGTTCCAGGAGGTGAAACAGGGAGAGCATTTCTGGGGACTGCCCTGAATTTGGGCAAATCCCTCTGCTGCGGCTGTGGCTTCACTCCCCGTCCTTGCCCCAACATGCACCTGGCCCAGGGCTGCTGCCACTAGGGCTGCCGGAAGAAAAGGAGAAGCCTCTCCTGTCCCATACAGAGATGGTTGAAACCTTTCACGTAAGTTCCATTGATCTGATCCCACCCCTACACAGAAGCCGCATCATGAAAGCCCCTCTATAGATTCACCCTCATGCCTGCTATATGCTTGGTTACATGGTACTGCAGCCAAGGTAGCTGGCGGCTTCCACCCATGATCTGGGTGAGAACCAAGGCTGGGAAGTTTGAGGAGAAGAGGGCATGGGAACGATGTGTCCCACTTCCCTCACAGCCCCACAGTGTGCCTGTGGCCCCACGGAGGCCCCTTGGTCCCCGGCCTTCTCTCTGAAGTGCCTGCCACACGGAAACGTCCCTGTGAAATCTTTGTTTGCTCTGGCCTGGGTAGGGCAGTCTCTGCATTTCTGCCAGGATAAAAAATATCAATGATCACCAGGTGAGTCAATGCATTTATCAGCACAGGGGGTTCGAAGGGCAGAGTTCAACTGTGGTTCAGGTTAATTGGATGCGGAGCCACGTCCTCATGCTTGCATTGCCTACAAAGTGCTCAACTGTGGCATATTATCACCAAATCCGTGGTAGGTAAACACAGGAAGAATGCGATTAAAATAACTCTCATGCCATATCCTTCTGCATGTTACCAGGCTCATGCAGGCTCTGAATGCTGGGTAAGAAGCCCCTGTTGGCCAGTTCTCACTGAACTCTGCTCATCGTAGTGCTGTCCCGATCAGCAGAGTGCTTTCTCCACTTGTTTACATCTACTTGCTGAATCACGTTATTGATGATTGCACAGTTTTGTACCGAAACACCATCGGTGATTAATTGGCTGGCCTTGCCGAGCTCACGTTCCCCTGGTTGCATGGTGGCCAGGCGGTTCTCGAACCTGTAGCCGACTGGGATCTACACGGTGAGGCGTGTCCCCGCGTCCCCCTGAGTCCCCGCGCATGCTTCCGTGTCCCCGTCTGTGTCCCCGTGTGCGCAGCGCCCGCAGCTCTCCGTCAGCACCACGGACAGCGGCAAGAGGGACGCGGGCCCGGGGTTCGCCGGCGCTGTCCGTGGTGCTGAAGGCGGGCGCGCTGCCCTCCGTTCTCCACGTGAATTTCCTTCTGAATCTTGAGACTATTTTTTGTAGCCTGTCGATATAGCTATAACTAAGACGTAATAACGCCTGTATAAATTCTGTTAAGTATACATACCGCTGTTTCTTAGCATTGAACTAAACATACAGGTACGTAAACATTATTTGAAAGGTGTTTAGTGACCTGAAATATTAGCAGTTTCTTCAGATATAGATTAGTGGTTGTGTCTGAGCAATTTGTGCAGTAAATCGTGAAGCTGAGTGGTAAATCATATCTCTCAAGTACCAACTTTCTGAAATAACGTCCCGCCCTGTCTTTTTTGTACCTCATTATTTCTGCAGACGCTAAAGGTGTTCCTGCTCTGCAGACATTTGAATGCTCTTTTCGTTGAACAGGAAGTTTTTGTCAGCCTCTTGGTCAGCTGATAAAGAAAAATCTGCCACTTTCATCATTAAATACGTTTCTATCTCTTATTCACTCTACTTTTTTAGTAAGAAACATTTTTTTTTCTGTCAAGATGTGTTACTCTGAGATCTTCTAACCTCTGTTCTTCACTATTTTTTAAAATATTTTTTCAGCATGACTTCTTTTTTTTTTTTTCCCTAATATTCTGTCTTTATTGCCATTTGACCTGAAAAACAAACAAACAACAGCAAAATAAAATATAATAAAAAACAACCCAACAACCTTCAAATATTTCTCTGCATTTTAAAAATAACAATTTATTTGTGGCAAGGAGCTGTAAAGGAGAGAACGTTTTTGGCCAAAGGATTATTTCCTAATAACTTCTCCTCATTTTTACCTTGTTCTTTGTAGCAGCATTTTGACTCAAACCTTGCACTTTTGCTTTTTCTGCACGGAACGTTCCTGCCATGCATCCATTGCAAGGGACTTTCTCATCCCTTGCAAAGCAACGTTTGGATTGGAACCCGAGCTCTGCAGGAGAGTGGAGCATTAATCTGACAGGGAAAGCAGGAAAAGGTCTTGTGATGCCACCAGTTTGCCACATTCCTCAAGAATAATCAGTGATGGGGATTTTCTGGCTACCTAGGCAATCTCTCCCAGAGCTTACAGGTACAAAAATCCTTAATGACTAGCCTTAATCTCCCTTTTTGTCTTTTAAATCCTTTGCTTCTCATCTTATCCCCATTAGACAGAGCAAAAAAAGAAAAGAAAAAAAGAAAAATTACTCCCTTTCTTCTGATAGCAATCTGTTTGTATTTAAGACAGCTATCATGGCTCCCATCTTCTCTACAAAAAGCCCCACCATACTTCGGAGGTGAATATGCAAACAAAACATGATGTCTGATGGGATTGATAATACATCTTTTTTGTACCCGGTCCTATCAATCTTACAGACTTGCATAAAATGCTTTCTGATTTATAGAGGACTTTTGTATGCAGAAATCACACAGGACTGACTAGTCTACATGGGTTTGGTGATGAGATCAGCAGGACAACTCATTGATGGTAGATAGAAACTCGATAAAAAATAAGTTGGAGTGTTTTGGGGTAGTTTGCATTTGCTGAACTATAAACTCAAACTGCTCCATTGTGAGGAAGAGGGGATCAAACCACTGCTAAATGCTTCACAGAGGAATTATTAGACAAGCAAGAGAGGCTGGCAGTTTCCCAAAACACAAATTGTCTCTGGGACCAAAATATCTCTAAGTAAGCAGGGAACATATTTATGAGTAGCGGTGATTTTCCAGCAGATCTCATCTTGTAGTAATGGCCATTTAGAAACACGGGTCTGTGCCGAGGCATTAAGCTTTGGCAAGCAGCACACATCCAAAGAGGGAAAGGAGGAGCATGAGGAAGCTCCCTGGGAGCAATTCCCCTCCTCACCACGCAGCTCTGCTCTGTTTCTTTAGTGCCTACTTGCTTTTGTAACCAAAGACAGACCTGCTGCCCTCCCCATGCTGTTGTCACCCCATGGACTGCCTCCCTCTTCTGTCCTTTAAACCTCACATGACACTGGCACTGTGCAGCCCTGTTGATTTGGTGTGAGCTCCCAAAGCTTCCCCATTCCTCCTGTCACCTTAGTGCCAGGTTTTCCCTCCACCATGCCCAGACCTGCTGGTTGCTGTGTCTCCCATGTCCCTTGGCCCCATGCATGATGTTGCCTCGTGGCTCTGTGAGTCCAGGGCACACTGCTCCTGGGGAGCTGTGACTTAGTGAACCTCTGGGAAGGCAGACATGTGCCTGCCAGGCCTGCTCCTGCATTTTGTATTAAGCAGACATTTTCTGGAATGCAAGAATAACTCAGATAGTCAGGGCTGAGGGCAACTCACACCTTGCTTTCCCAGAGATGTCTGTGGAGTTTTGCTCCTTTTCTTTTGGGTTCTTCATCGCTGCACCATGTTGCACAGCCATTACTAGTAAGAACTTTTATTACCTGCTTTCAGTCATGAGCCAGAATTTCTGCAAACAGACTGGTTCAGAATCACAGAGCAAGAGCTCAGATCCACCCATTCCCTCACAATAGGACCCATAGGGTTCAAACAGTAGATGTGCATCTTGCCACATACCTGAGTGGAAACTATCTGAAGTAATATGAAAGAAAGAATGAAGATGAGATAGTTCAACTCTCTTTAAGATTTCAGACCCACTCACTTCCCTACGCTGCAGATTCCTGGTGTTTCCTGCACAAGGTGCTTCAGCACTTCTGTTTCGTACTTGGGAAGATGCCCGAGGGCATCCTCACAGGTGGATGCTGCTGCACCAGGCAAACCCTGGTTCCAGTGTTGTGCTCTAGCTAAAACAATGTATACACAAGTCCTCGCTGCAGAAAAGTGTTACAATTCGTTGGAAACTATTTGGGAATTCAAAAGAGAGCATCTTGAAAACAACAGGAGGCAGTGCTGGAAGGGAAGGACACGCTGAGTGTGCCTTGCTGCTAGAGCAACTGAGCAGTGCTGGGATCAATCCAATGGTGCCTCCTGCAGAGCCTTAGCATCGGTGGGGAGCAACCACCTCAGACCCCCCACCAGTGGGCTTCCAATCCTGTTCCATTTCTCCCAACCTCTTCTATTTTAACACTGCCCACCTGATGGCGAGAGCTCCAGTGACCACACAGCTGCACAAAGGGGGGGTTTCTATCACTGATACCCCTGGACTTTGGCAACAGCAGATCAGTTTTTTTGGCAACATAGATCCAGATTCAGGCAATTAAGTTATCGCTAGGTTCTGCTCCTCACTCCATGCCTCAGTTTCCCCATATACGTATATCTGTGTGTAATACTCTGCAGATTGCTTTGCTGCTAATTGTGGAGTTCTTGGTGAAGCACAGTGGGAAAAGCAAGCACAGAGTACTTGGTGTTCTATTTTTTTCCTTGTATCCTGCTCTGCATTTGGTGCTCTGAACACCACCAGTGTGTGTGGATGCAATGCAGCAGTGCTTGTCTTGTGTCTGCTTCATGTACTGGTAGGGGCATAAAGCACGGTGGAGGGGATCTACAGAAAAGCTGGAGAGGGACTTTTTATAAGGGCATGTAGTGAGAGGACAAGGGGACAAAGGACAAATGGCTTTAAACAGGAAGAGTGTAGATTTAGATCAGATATTAAGAAGAAATTCTTTACTGTGAGCACTGACACAGTGGAACAAGTTGCCCAGGGGGACTGTGGTTGCCTCCTCCCTGGAAACACTCAAGGCCAGGCTGGATGGGGCTTTGAGCAACCTGATCTGGTGGGAGGTGTCCCTGCCTATAGCAAGGGGTTGGAACTAGATGATCTGAAAAGTCTCTTCCAGCCTAAATTATTTGATGATTCTGTGAGAAAAGGATGGGGGCTTTGGGGCTGTCCTCCTGCACTTGGCCCTGGTGAGGCCACACCTTGAGTTCTGTCTTCAGATTTGAGCCCCTCACTGCAATAAAGATATTGAGGCCCTGGAGCGTGTCCAGTCTGGATTGTTCAGTCTGGAGAAGAGGGGGCTCAGGGGAGACCTCATCACTCTACAACTCCTTGAAAGGTTGTAGCAAGGTGGGAGTCAGCCTTTTCTCCAAGGTAACAGTGATAAGATGAGGGGTGATGACCTTAAGTTGCACCAGGGGAGGTTCAGGTTGGATATTACGAACAATTAAAAAGAGAAGAGCTGCACTGGCATAGGCTACCCAGGGAGATGGTGCAGTCACCATCCCTGGCAATGTTCTGGAACCGTGGAAATGTGGCACCTGGAGACATGGTCAGTGGGCATGGTGGGGATGGGCTGGGGTTGGACTTGTCTTAAAGGTCTTTTCCAATCTTAATGGTTCTGTGATTCCATGATTCTATGATTCTGTGATTCAAGACCTTGCTCTGCCAGAGCCCATGGACCACACCAGGGGATGGCTTTTGTTCTATGGGTGTCCCATGGAATCCAGAGCTGGATTGCTTGGAATTTAGCAGAATGCTTGTACTCTTGCTGGGAAGGCAAGAACCTGTGGGATCAGGGAAGATCCCAAAGGTTCTAGTGTTGAAATGAAGCCACAGCCTGGGCTGGGTCACTGTCTCATGAGGCATGGGAGCGTGTAAATTCCTGGCTTGAGGGGGGCTCACAGTCATCTCTGAAGCAGCAGCCCACCATAGGGTGAGTTGACTCCAAAGCAACCCATGAAGATTTATGTCTGATCATGAAGATTTATGTCCAAGTCCATAGAAGACTTGGAATCCCTGTGCCCCAGCACAGGCAGCCTGGGGCTGCTTGGCTGCAGCTCACAGCCACCTGCTGACACACGGTGCATTTAAAGTGTGCTGCATGCTCGCTGAGCTCCACTCATTCTTGCCCCAGAGTGCAATAAATTGGTCTATCCCATCTATTATTTATTATTCTGTATTAATGATGGAAGTATATTACAATAGTACTTAGAGGCCTTTGTCAGAGATCCCACGCTGAGACTGGTGTTGCAGTGTTGCACAGAGGAAACAGTCCCTGCCCAGTGGGATTTACCTAGCCCTATTTCAGCTATCCAGCAGATCTGAAGGAGGTTTGACACAAATAGTTTGAGACCTGCTATATGCCAGAAAGGAATATAGAAGAACAAAGTCTCCAAATCCATCTGTTCTTTCTTCCCAAATAGCTGAAAAGTGCAAGTCTTAGATTAGGAAGGTGTTCATCCTGTGGCAGAGCTAGGAGAGAAGGATTAGGGTGAGAACCAGAAAAACAATCCCAGCAGGATGTGGAGGATGGCTGTGGAGCTGTTCTCAAGGCACTGCAGGAACCCCTGCATCTGTGCCAGATGAGCACCTTGCCCTTTCAGGAAGCTCTTTGGTGAGCAGAAAGCGGCTGCTGTCCTCTGGAAGAACAGGATTAACAATTTGTGTTGTGCTGCTCGTTTGTGTGCATCGCCTGGATGAGTGCCTTCAGAGGGTGCTCATGGAGATGAAAGAGATCAGGCAAGTTTAGCACGTGCATGTGGCAGATGGGAAGGAGCAGATAAAGGAGTGCTGGCTGCACACTCTCACAATGTGATTATTTGCATCTTCATTCAAATTGTTTCTTGTTACATAATGATTTTGTACACAGTGGAGTACTTAACCTAATTTGTATTGATCTCAATTGCTTTCATTTGTGCATACTTAATTCAGAGAGGTAATCAAATTGATTTTTGAGGCCTAGTTTTTAAGAGATTGTAGTAACGCAGATACAGAAGGGGTTGCTTTAAGTGAATCATATTGAAAGAAAACATTTCAAACCTTTTGAAAACGTTTTGATGGTCATTTCATTGTGTTCAGCTTAACTAGCATAATTAAATTTCCTTCACATTGAATTCTCTCTGAAATCAAATTGAGAAACATTTTTTAGTTCCACCATACAGATAACTTGGTTTGGTTGACTTGGTGCTACACCCGTCTGAAACAGCATACGGGAGATCAATATCCATGGCTTGTCTTTGCAGGCAGTAGAGAGAAATGACTTGCTGTGGATTCAGAGAATATTGCTCTCTGCTTGGATCCTTCTTAACAGTTGATTATTGGTTTTGCAGCTCTTGTGTCACTGTTGCAGTTACAATGATGTTAAAACATCATAAAGATGGGGGATATCTGAGGGTGTGGGTTACCTTCAGAAACTGCAAGGAACCAGATTTAGAAGTGTTGAAGATGAAGCGTGTCTCTTTTCAATGGTCATAGGCCATAAAATGCAGCCCTGAAAAAATCTCAGATGCCTGCATTGTCCTCCAGCATCAAACCTCCTTGCCTGCTTGGTTTATAGGATGAGAAGTAATTGCCCTAAGTTGTGCCAGAGGAGGGTCAGGTTGAATGTTAAGTACAATTTCTTCTCCTAGGAGCGGTGCTGCAGTGGCACAGCTGCCCATGGAAATGGTGAGGTCGCTGTCCCTGGGGGTGTTCCAGAACTATGGGGTTGTGGCACTTGGGGACAAGGTCGGTGGGATGAGTTGGGGTTGGGCTTGGAGATCTTGGAGGTCTTTTCCAACCTTAATCGTTCTGTGATTCTAAAACCAGAGATCCCTGAGGACGTGGTCAGGTTTTCATTGGGATTTTGTCTGGGGCAGGACTTGCAGTGCACATTCCATGGGACACAAAATCCCCTGGTATTTCCCTGCCCTGCTTCCCGTGTCCCCAGGAAGGCGAAGCCCCAGATTTGAAGCCCCAGGAGGATCCACCCCTTGCTGCCTACTCTCAGCCACAGCTCTCGGATGGAGGGGATGCACACATAAATCTCACTTTTCTGGCAGCTTTACTCAGCAGTGGTAATGGCACTGGAGAAGCCGCTGCCATTTGCTAGCAGTTGCTATATATTCATTTTTAATGACTGGAGTTAAATTTCACAATACTTCAGTCTTTATAAACTGAAGTTTTTAAAAAAAATGCTTCTCAACTGCAGTGCTTCCAAGTATTTGCTAGGATTTATTGCTATTCGTAATGCACAGGCTGGCTGGGCTCCTCTCTTCTGAGGGCAAAAATGGAAAATAAGAGTTATTGTTGCAGAACATAGGAATATTTTTGCAGGGGAACTATCAGTAGAATCAGAGTAACAGTACTCAGGGAAAAAAATGAGCTTAATCCAGAAGCTGCGCTGCTCCCAAGGAGCACAAAACACAGTCAGAAATCAAAGTGAAAAATCCCTGCTTGTTTTCAAGCAGATGGTTTTGAGTGTTCTGCCTTCCTGCTATGGTCAGTTGGCATTTCTCTGCTTGTGTGGGTCTGCAGTCCCTCGCTCATGAGGCTGTTTGCACAGGGAACCGCCAGTGCCTTCTGGCGATGGCTTTGGCCTTTGCAGTGCTCAGAACTGGTGCTGTGGGCTTGGGGCTCCCAGGCAAGGCTGTGGGCAGGAGCATCACTATTGGGCCATAGCAAAACTGAAGGAGACTACTGCTGAATTTTGCAATTTCCTCTATCAAGCATCATTGGTTGTCGTAGTGGATTTTTTTTCATTTATATTTGCCTGAATGGTAAGTTATATCCCAGTTTCTGGGCCAATGGAGGTGTGGCAATAACCAGCAGTGATGCTCCTGTGAATCCTTCTGCTGTGTGTAGCCACGGAACAGCTATCAGAGTGCGAGCTGTGCCTGTGGGCTTTTGATGTGTGAGCCTCACAGCACCGTTCTACTGTGCAAATGACCTCTGAAAGCCAAGGGGTTACTGTGAAAAATCATGCAGCAAAGAATTCCAAACAGGCTATAGAAGTTCTTGCTGTTGGTTCATCATCATCACAAACGTTTCTGCCTGTGAGCTCAGGTCCTGGGGTATTATTGTAAAAGGAGTGCCAGCCATTGGAACAAGCTTGTTGCTTCTCTGGCTAATAAGCAGAACATTCATCTTGTGTTACACATCAAGTGCAGAATGCATGTCCAAAGTAAATCCCAAGATCCACGTACTGTAAAGAAAAGAAAAATGAAGAAGCTTAAATACAAAATATGTAGCATATAGTGTTCAGTTCAGAATTCAGGAGAGGAATTGGGCATCTCAGCAGAGAAACAGGACAGCCCAGCAGGCTGGGAGCAGAAGGACAGAGGTGGGTGACATTACCACTGTGGCTGCTAACAAAGAGCTGTGGCTCACTGCTCTGCTCTCCTTATCTCGGGGACCTAGCAAAATATTCTGGCACATGCTTGATCTCAGGCTTGCAAACACCCTGATCAAAAGCCAGTGAGATATCCTGTGTATTTAAAGTAGAACACACAGAAATTTGTCTTCAGGGAATCTTACTTAGCACTCAGACCTGTGGGACCTCATGCACATCCAGTTATCTCCTGGTGCCTCCCCTGGCTGCACACCCAGCACATTGCTTTGGGTGCTCAATTTTTGGGTTCCTAAGCAATGCCCCGCTATGTGAGTGCACCCACCTCTGTTCTGAAGCAGCGTTTTTTTAACACTCCCTTGGTTTCACTGCAGGGCAATACTTCACTGTTTGAGGATGGAGTGTCCCTCTGTGCAGTCCAGTGCAGCTGTGGGATCTTGTTGTGCCTCTGTTAATGCCTTTGGAATCAGGAGATTTTCCCCTAAGTAAAAATTACATAAGGCAGTAACGAGTCTGTTTCAGAGCTCTTCTGATGTTTCCGTATGAAGCGTTGTTAGCCTCATGTGCACAAAAGGGATGAGTCTCCTTTTTTCACAGCTACGGCTTTCAATTATTGTTAATTGTCTATATTCTTCCATGGAATATATTCAGTATTAACTATAGTTAATAAATCAAGTTGCTCTTAGAATCAAAATGGCTACTTCCCTTCCTTCCATGATTAAAATGTTTCTCTTTCTGCAGGCAGGTTTCCTGGCTAATAACTTTATTTTATTAAAGCGCTCACTCCGTTTTTCTCTTCTGATAAATGCATGTCAAGGAAAAACATTTGCCTTCATGGTTCCTTTTCAAGAGCAAACTTAACAGTTCAAGGAAAGTATTTACGGAATGCATTGAAAAGCATATCTCTTTGCATTATTTATTATGAGATACCAATAACTGTAATATGCAGAGTATCTCTGGACATAAATTAGTGATGTTAGGATCCTCCTCGTGTCCTGGAACCGATTAGGGTCTGAAGCACAAGGGTGGGCACTAACCACCTCCCTGCACACAGAGCTCCAGACAAAGGCTTGGTGAAACGAGCGTGGAGGCATGCAGCCATCCCAGCTACAGGCTGCTTTTTCAGCTCAATAAAACATTATCTGTGTTATTTGGGAGCTTGGTGATACAGAGGAACAAAGGGGCAGGAGAAACAGAAGACATGGTGGGGATGGGTTGGGGATGGACTTGATGATCTTAGGTCTTTTCCCACCTTAATGTGATTCTCTTGTTCTATGGTCAGCATAGCCTGTAAGTGTCCAGTGCAGCCAGGCTCACTGCAGTGCCATGCCCAGGCACACGGCAATGGGTGCAGTCCTTACTTCAGGAAGTTGCAGACATTTTTGGAGTCTGAACATTACTCTTCTCATGTCACACATTGGAGCTGCAAATTTACTTAATGTGGCTGCTTTAAAGTCTGTCCACTTCCCAACTGATTCTCCTCATTGTGTCCCAGCACATTACCTAATCATGTCAACATATAGATTTTTTTTTATCTTGCTGCTTTGCATAGACAGCCTTATCAGTCTATTTTTAAACCTGGATGTGCCGTGGCAGTGGTATTGGGTTCAGCACTTGATTTTCTCCCTGTGCTAATAAATACGGATCAGCTATTAATACCGATTTTTCTGAGACCCATTAGCATCATTTGGCAAAGTGAGTGCCTGTCTGTCGGACAAGCAATGGTATGGGTGCTCTGGCTGGCTGCAGCCTTTGTTCGGAGATAGGCATCCCAAGACAGGCATTTGGGAATGGGCACCCTGGAATGGGTACCCCAGGATGGGCACCTAGGGAAGGGGAACAAAGGAACGAGCAAGCCAGTACAGCACGTGGGAATGGGCATCCCAAAATGGGGACCCTCGGATGGGCACCTCGGGACAAGCACCTCAGGGTTGCACAGCTGGGGACCACCAGAAGGAGACTGTGGACAGGGAGAGACAGGGAACAAGTGCACAGGGATGTGGGCAAGGCTGGGGCTGAAGCCTTAAGAAGGTGGGGAAACAGAACACAGTGTTACTACTAAGCAAGGTGTGACTGCATGTGGTCAGGTATGTAGTGCTGGTTTCAGCAATGCTTCCAAGCTCCGTGAAAAAATAATTGCTATTTAAGGCTCCACTGTTCAGCAGCAATGAAATAGGGTGCGTGATTGTACTGGCTGTGGTCCCACTGTGGCAGTGTGTGATGCCCAGGAGAGGGCAGGCCCCCCAGGAGTTGGGTGGTTCCTGCTCCTGCACGGACCTCAGGTTCTACCTTTGGCGTTATGCCTGTGGTCATTTTTTGTAAGCAGGCATTGAAATGTCAAAGCCAAGAAAGAACTGACAGTCCCAAAGTGTGGACAAAATATTCATTCCGGGTGCACTGAAAATCAGCTACCAGTTGTACTCTCTGCATGTGGGTGTGTAGTAGCAATTACCCCGGCGGTATGCGTTGTGGAATGGTGGCTGTGCAGGTTCCTTAAGGAATAGCAGCTGGGAGTTGTTCCGTGCTGTGGCACAAGGGCTCGGCTCCCTCGGTGTGGGTCAGGGCTGCTCTGGTGGGTGCACGCTGACCTTCTCTTTCTTTCTGTCTCTCACCTCTTCCTTCCCCAAGCATGCAAACGTAAAGAGCAGGAACCGAACAAAGAGAGAAACAACTCCCAGAAGAAATCCCGGCTGGTTTTCACTGACCTCCAGCGCCGAACGCTTTTTGCCATCTTCAAAGAGAACAAGCGCCCGTCCAAAGAAATGCAGATCACCATCTCCCAGCAGCTGGGCCTGGAGCTCACCACCGTCAGCAACTTCTTCATGAACGCCCGGCGGCGCAGCCTGGAGAAGTGGCAGGATGACCTGAGCACTGGGGGCTCCTCCTCAGCCCCCAGCACCTGTACCAAAGCATGACCGCGCAAGCCGCCAAGCGGCGCGAGCGCGGTGGGGCCCTTCACTGGTGACTTGAAAGCACAATCCTCCTGGATCGTCCTGACCTGGCTGCAAGGAGAGGACACCGTATGGCTTTTAGTCAGTTGAGAAGGCGCAAGTGAAGAAGTAACCTCTTTTTCTGTAACACTATGCTCAGGACAGGCGAAGCAGGTCTGAAGGAAGAGCCGTTGGTGAGGCGAGTTCCGCGCCAGAACGGAGCACAAGGCTGACACCGAGATGCCAAGGAGGCCGAGAACCTGTTTTCGAAACTCAGGCATGGTTTTGTTGAGTGTTCTAGGGGAACAAAAGATCAACTCTATGTTTTTCTTTCTTTCTTTCTTTTTTTAAATTTACTTTTTATTTCTTTTGTTCAATCAGTGAGTATAGCTTGATCTTGGACCAGAAAAAATCAGTTCACTTGAGCTCAAAGTGTCAAGCACAAAGACAATAGCTATAGAAATAGGTATGATTCTGGACTCACTACAGCTGTTATTTTGAGAGGCATTCTAATTTACGAAGTTGATAGTGAAAAAGTACATGACTACACAAGTCTCAAGCACAGTTTGCAGTTTGTCACAAATTCTGTGTTTGTACATGACGCAGATGCACACTCAGGAGGTCAATTTAACTGCTACACTACATGCAAACACAAATTTTTGAAAGATCTAGGTTTTTTTAGGTCATTAAGAAGTCCTTTTCAGTTACCAGGGATCTATTTTCTCCTCTGTAGTCTCACCGTTACTGAAACATATTTAGCGCTTGACTTTTTTTGTTCTTTTTTCTTTCTTTTTTTTTTTTTTTTTTTTTTTTTCAAAATCCTTATTGGAATTTTATGGTACTTTCAAGCAGGAAAAAAAAAAAAAAAAAAGCAAACCCACAAACAAGCCCTTCAGATGTCATTGACCATTTTAGATGTGCCACGTCCAACTTAAAAATACCATCAAAACCCATCACACTTTAAGTTCTTTTTGTCCACCATTTCATCAAACCTGACGAGAATGCAGCACACCAAAGAGACAGGATTTCTGCAAGCCAAAGATATTTGTAACTCGCCTTTTTCTTTTTGCCATTGTTAGCGTGGTTGTTGTTTTTGAGATCAGAAAGCCTCACAAACACCGAACAGTTTGTAAATCTCTCACGGTCATTTGCTGCACCAGAAAGCAAACGCTGACCAAAACATGTGCGCAAAGTCCCGAGCTGCGCGGCCACTCCGTGTGCGTCCTTACCAGTGAATGGCCCCTGTGAAAGCAAGCCAAACGCTGTAATGCTTCGTTAGAGACACTTGAGACTTTTTTTTATGTACTACTTAATCGAAACCAAAGAAACGTTTTCTGCACCTACTTCTTCTGCAACAAACTGTTCCATTTAATGAATAAAAGGAGAAAAAAAAAAAAAGAAAAAAGCCAAACCCAAACCAACCAAGGAAGCACGTCAGGAAGCAAACAAGTGACACACTGTGTTTTGACAGACATGTGGGACATTTTAGGAAGCAGATTTCGAAGAAAGGGTTGACAAGAACAAAAACAAAGTAAAGCCGGTATGATTGCTGCTTCATTTGACAACTCAGTCATCTTAAAGTTGAAGATTGTCTTTAATTTGTGCCTATGCAGTTTTTTTTCAAAAGAACAAGGAACAGGGCAACCAAAACCTCAACAGCTACAATACCAAAGATGAGGATTCTCACAACTGTTATTTCAGCTCATTATCTCTTCTTGCACGACTAAGATGTGTATAGCACCATTGATCTGTGGAAAGGTAATCAATTCTGTTTCTTTGAGCAACAAAATGGGTGAGTTCATTTATGTTTTTCCTGTGTCTACCCCACGTGGAATCTCTCTGGGAGTTGCACGGACTCCAAGTGTAAGATGTTGGGATACTAAACTAGGATGTATGAACAATGTTTTGGTTGGATATTGCTTGTTCTATCAGGTCTCTTGTATGTTTAGATCTTCTGTGTGTGAAACCAGTTGAATAGCCTATGCCTCCTTTCTCATACCCAGGGATAAAACTTGCAATGTATGTACCAAATTATTTACTTCTAAATACTGAGCACTGTTACAGCCCAGCTCATTATGATCAGAATCTGCTCTGATTTGTAATTGAGGTTTCAGCAGTTCACATGGCAATTTGGTAATTTGTCCAGATGTGTTCTGTTCCTTGGTCAAAGTCACAGTGATCCAAATCATGACATGCAGACCCAGGTCCAAATTTGGATGCAAAGCGATGGCCCATGTGTCATTCTGCTCCATCCCAACATTTAAATGAAACCTTCTTTCTAACTTCTGTGGAAAACTACAACAATTTATATTGAAACAAAATAAAATAAAAAATTTAAAAGCCTTGTCTGCCCAGGACAGGAGGGTTTTCTGAAAAGTAAATTCAGGATCTTCACAGCAACCAAGCTGACAACACGTCCTAGCTCTGGAAATCAAAACTTCTTCAAAACTGGATTTCCCATTCTGATCAAACATGGTTACAAACTGATCCAAGGAGCCTCCTAATCAGCCATGCTGTGAAGCTGAAACAAACAATTCAGGTCTGGGTGCTGCGCACTGATGCTGCTGGGTGCTGAGATGCTTGTATTCCACATTCACCTTTGCTCACATCTAAGGGGCTCCATGCATACCAGCCTCTACATGCACATTCTGAGTGTGGCATTGACCTCAAGGGAAATTTCTCATTCTGAAAGTGTTCTACTGCATTTCATAGCAGTGCTATGCAGTGCTGTTTTTGAGGTTACTTTTCTCATTCCATCCCATAATGCCTTTGTAACTACACAAAGAGTGGATGCAACATTGGTAGAAAACGAGAACACCATTTTCTATCTTCCTTTACGTCACTGCAATCACAAGGCAGAAAAGTGTGTTTCCAACCAGAGAGGAGCATATCAGTAGCAGTTGGTGTCCCTGCCACGAACAAAAAAACCTGCTGGTCACCTCCACTGAGGGGCATGCAGAGGCTGAGAGTGCATCCCATACACTGCAAAGGCAAAAAGGAGCATACCTCTTGGAGTTTATGAGCAAAAACCTTTTTATGTCTGTTCAGAGTTCCTCCAACAGCTTTGATAAAGTGCAGATCAAATAGCACTTATAAAATAATGTGTCTTCAATGAAATAATTAATTTTACCCAAATTGTGGAAGTCTTTGTTATGCAATTCAATGGCTTAAATTCTTGCCTTGATCTTTCAAATGTTGATACTGGAAACAACATAGGTAAACTGATGGAGTGACACTGAGGACGAAATCATTGTCCATTCAAGAGTATTTGGTTAGCAGAACATGTGAGCCTTCTCTGTGCTGGTGATTGCAAGTGTAACAGTGCCCATTTTTCCCTCAGACTTGTCAAAATTCACTTCCACCTGAAAATACTGCTGCATTTTTTATCCCTGCTTCTTTCATGGTCCTATGTTACGTCTTCCATTTCACCCTCAACTACTTCAGGCTTCTATGTAGCAGCTGACTCAGAATAGGAGTGTCGATAGCATATACTGTGGGTAGATATATTTGTATGTACACACATGAACAAAATATAGAGTATATATTTACTATATATATGTATACACTGCTATGTATACCGTAATATACGCTATATTCTGTTCATACTAAAAAACCTCAAATAGATATGTTATGTTTATATACCATATATTTATAGGTCTGTATAGCTGTGTAATGTAACTCGTTTCTTTTATGTATTCTAATATGAGAGACTTCTATCTATGGACAGTATCCCAGCATCCTCCTTGTCGTGCGCTTGGAGTTACGATCATGGGCACATCCAAGATGAATTCAACTTTCAAGAAACCTTGGATATTGTTAAATCACCTGTGAAGGAACAAAGAATGTGCTTGATTACGTCGGTTGAATAGCTTTATTCCGGATCTCTCTTAACGAAAGCTAAATCCAAAGACCTGTGAAGAACTCAACCAGCAAACTACTCTCAATCCTGCATAAAGGAATAAGGCCCGCCTCTTTCAAAACAAGACATGATATTGACATGGTATTGGAAAGAGTGTGCTAGCTTTGGAAAACAAAACAAAACAAAACAGTGCTTTTCTTGCTTGTCATGATACCTGTGGATTTTTAAGACATGGGGAAAGCTTATACTTGGCCTCCTTTGAAGTTATTAAGGGGATTTTTTTTTTCTTTTTCTTTAAATGGAAAGCTTAAGATGGTTTTATTTTTTCCTGACAGTTGTAGCTTTTAAGCTAATGTATTATCTATCAATGATGTAATTTAATTAATTAAGTCTTAGAGTAGGTAGAAATATCTGTTCAGTCCAAATCCTACCTATTTTCATTTTATCTTTAAAGTTCAATGGGAGTTTTGCCTGAAAACAGGATCAGGGTCAGGTGTTAGCTGTTTGTGAGTACTTAATTCAGCGATTTGTGAATTTGGGTTGATTTTCCTTATTTATTCCTTTTACTGTTGTAGTGCATCGGAGATGCCAGCCTATGTTAGTAGATACGCTTAAAAGTTAGCTTAGCTTCTTTAAGCAGCCAAGTTCTGTTACAGGCAGGAGGAAAATTACGAGTTACATAAAACATGAGCCTAATTTTAGATTCTTCCTTTAATTGATTTTAATAGTTAAATATAAAAATTTAAATTATTTAAGTTAATCTCTTCTCATCTGATTAGAAAGTGTGATGTACCTTTATAATGGCACACAAAGTCTTCATAATATAATTTATTTATTTAACTTATTCATCATCATCCCAGGATGCCCTTGTAGAGTTTTTTTTTTTTCTTTCTTTCTTTCTTTTTTTTTTTAATTACTTTTAAAGCACTACAGATAATTTCCTGTCCAAAAACAGAGCAAATTTTGAGGACAAGCAATGAATATTCAACCTAAAACCGTGCATTCAGAAACAACAGGAAAAAGAGACACTGAGATACTTTGCCTGAACTTTGTGGCTTCTTTAAACTTAAGCTGGGGGAAAAATAATCCATGCCAAGCAAAAAGAGAGAAACCCTTAACCTAGCTGCTTCTAAGAATGAACTTCTGTGTGTGTAAAAAAAGAGAAAAAAGAAAAAAAAAGGAAAAAAAGAAAAAGAGAAAAAACCTTTCTATTTCTAGTGAGAACCAAAGAGGCTACCTCACTGACTTTTTCCATTTGTAATTTTAATCGTGTTGATGATACCAAAGATACCAAAGATTTCTTTCTCTGTGCGGTCTGCATTTTGCTTGTGCTCTTTTATAGTTTTAACTTTTTCTCGCCTACTTACAGTAATGTACAGCTGCAACTTAGATACCCCAAAGAAATACTTCTGGTGGAAGCTGCTAATTCTGAAGACAGCATTTTCTTTGTTTTCCTTATGCCCTTCTGACAGGCAAAAAAGTCCAAGACCATCACCCCCTGCACCCCACCAGAGCCCAGTGGCTGGAGCACTTGTGTTGAGCCAGGGGTGGGTCTGGGTGGCATTTCCAGCCCAGCCCTTGGTGAAAGGCTGCAGGC
This sequence comes from Tetrao urogallus, assembly GCF_951394365.1. NCBI lineage: Eukaryota > Metazoa > Chordata > Aves > Galliformes > Phasianidae > Tetrao > Tetrao urogallus. The sequence continues at coordinate 75,149,158 of NC_136816.1, forward strand.
TGCTGCGTGGATAAAGGGGTGGGATTCCTCTACTGAGTTCCAGACAGAGAAAATAAGCATCAAGTCCCGTGCTCCAACAAAGACTGGGCACAGGGAAGAAAAGGTCTTGACAGTCTTTGACAGTCTGTAGATTTCAGCAGCAGGCAAGGGGCACAATGAGGGAAAGGGCTCATGCTGCTGTGGTGAGGCAGAGCCCATCACCCTGTGTCACCCCATGTCACCCTGTGTCACCTTGTGTCACCCCATGTATCCCCATGTCAGCCCCTGTCCCCTCATGTCACACCATGTTGGGATCTATCATGGAGATGGAGGGTGAACCTCGTGAGCCCTCTTTTCTTGGCATGTTTCTTGTGTGTCCATACTCCCTCTTGAGAGCTGACTGAGTTAACCAAGCTTGTAAAGAAATGCTTAAATTCTTTTAAAGTCATTAAGTATTTGCTGAAGTCTTTTGCTGGATCAGGTTGTATAAGGAGTGTGGTATCACCCCACTTTATGCCTTGCACCTGCTCTTCTAGCGAGCATTGTGTATGTCCTTCACTCAACCTGGAACACATTTTTGCCACGCTTAAACCATTGTTTTTTACATAATGCAGTGTGGCTCTTTGCCAGACTGAACCAGTATTTCAAAGAAACTAACACATAAATGCAACATAAATAAAAATCCCATTTTCAACAGGACAAATTGATTTCTCCACTTTTCAAGAAGCTATCAAGACGATATGTCTCCGTTCACCACATGGTGCCCTCATGTCACCCCATGTCACCCCACGTCACCCCATGTCATCCTGTGTCACTCTGCCTGGCCACTGGGGGAATGACGCCTGCCAGGTATGGACCACTCTGATTCCACTCCAGGGCAGCTGCACCCCAGGCTCAGCACTGGGCTTTTAGGTCCCTGCAGGCAAGGGACGTGGCAGCGGCTGCTCAATCCTGATATTTCTTTGTTGTTGTTACAATTTCCGTATGAAAATCAAGTAATTATTTTTCTCAAGCCAGCCACGAAACAAATCTCATGAAGCTCTATCCGTATCCTGTTCCTAGATGATTACTTACAGTTGGCTGCTTGAGGAATGAATGTTGCCCATTCCTTTTTGTTCTTGTATCCTGTTCATGGGTTTGCAAGCAGCGCCCTGGGGAGCCAGGCCCACCTCATGCAGCCCCCGCCACTTCCTGCTGCTAGCAGTGCCCACATTCCACTGAGAGCCAGAGGAAGGGCTGCAGATGGGGTGGGGAGTGGAACCCCTTGCCCAGCTCTCAGGCTGGGCCCTGCTCTGAGGTGTGAGCATGCCACATTAGGCTGCAGTGGGCTGCACTAGGCTGCACTAGGCCGCACTAGGCCATGCTAGGCCTCCGTGGGCTGCACTAGGCCGCACTAGGCCATGCTAGGCCACAGTAGGCTGCAGTAGGCCACACTAGGTTACACCAGCCTGCACTAGGCTGCAGTGGGTTGCAGTAGGCCACACTAGGCCGCACTAGGCCACACTAGGCCGTTCTAGGCCGCAGGGGATCTGGCCTCCCACTGTGGATCCACAGCAACAAGGTGCCAATGGCTCAACACAAGCTCCACTTTCATTAAATGTTGACTTTTATTTTGTATTTCAAGACCTTCAAGTCTATGGGAAAATAGAGGGACTTGTCAAGTGTGCTTTTTATATCTCTGTGTATTCCTTCAGTAGAAAGTTATAACAGTTCTCAGGATGCCTTCCCAGCGCAGAGGAGCCACTGGTCCCGTGTGAGGTGACCCCTCCACGCAGTGCCCTCTTGCCATGCCCTGTACAGAAGGGTTGGGGATCGGATGGACATAGAAGATGCTCAGAGTTGGCAGGTTCCTCTTAACAGTAACTGCTTTTCTTACCAGACGCATGCTTTACTTGGAAAGTGTAACATTACCACGGGACGAGTGCCTTGCTTGAACCAAAGCAACGAGTTTGCCAGTCTAGACCTCTCTGTGCTTTTTTTTTTATTCTTCCTGTGAATACCTCAGCTTCAACTGGGCCGCCATATCGTACCTGGTGGGCTTATTGTACTGTGGTGCTTTGCAATGCAACTCTGCAAAGAACAACTTGTGATAATACCAAAGCCTCTCCTCTCCTCTCCTCTCCTCTCCTCTCCTCTCCTCTCCTCTCCTCTCCTCTCCTCTCCTCTCCTCTCCTCTCCTCTCCTCTCCTCTCCTCTCCTCTCCTCTCCTCTCCTCTCCTCTCCTCTCCTCTCCTCTCCTCTCCTCTCCTCTCCTCTCCTCTCCTCTCCTCTCCTCTCCTCTCCTCTCCTCTCCTCTCCTCTCCTCTCCTCTCCTCTCCTCTCCTCTCCTCTCCTCTCCTCTCCTCTCCTCTCCTCTCCTCATCCCCTTCCCTTTACCATTTCCCTTCCCTTTGCCCTTTGCCCTTCCCCATCCCCCTCCCCTTCTCCTTCTCCTTCCCCTTCTGCTCTCCTCTTTTCTATTTCTTCATGGTTCCAAAGCTTTAATATAAACCTGGGCATGTTGGCAACGCAGACCGTGCAATCCCTTACCGAATTTTCTCAGATATACCTCATAGATAATAGTTGTTTAGAGTAATGTTACTATAGCGTATGTAATAAATTATTCACTGTTTCTTTTTGGTAACTGTGATCTAAAAAAAAAAAAAAAAAAACAAAAACACAAAAAAAAAAAAAAAGCTTTATACGTTTTAGGTTGTGCTTTTGTAATAGACAAAAAGGTGCGCTTAAAAATGTATGTCAGTCTTTCTTCCTGTTGGATTTTTTTTTTGTTTGTTAATTATGGATTGAAGAAAAGTTGCAGAATGAGCCCAAAGTTTACAGTTTCATATTTTGCTGAAGAAACAATCTGTGTTAATTTGCTCTGTTGAAAAAAAAAAGAAAAAAGAAAAAAGAAAAAAAAATTATTTTCTACATTTGTGCTACTTGGTCTGAACAGCAAATTGTTCTGTGTTACCGTGTAGTTTTATAATTAGCAACTGCCAATCAGTGCTATCATTTTTATGCATGAGACAAAAACTTCTTAGCAATGTGATGCATCGTGGTTCTTAATGGCAACTTCTTTTCTTAAATTTGAAAATAGATCTTTTGGTTTAATGGCATTTATTTATGCATGGGAGCCTGTTATCTGTTAGCAGTCGTGGAGCAGTCGTGTATACGTTTAAACTGCGAAAACGTGCACAGTTTTGCCTCGTACAATGAAGTACCGATTAATACCAATATTTAGATCTGAGCTACTTGTGTTTGGAATGCAATTAACTCAAATTGAACCCCAGTTAAATTCAACTGTTATTTGAGGAGAATCTAACCATCTGGCAGTTTTGCCCAGCCAATTTATAAGGCAGTCATTAGAAGACACATTGCACTGACAGCAGAGCCAGCTGTGCATCTTCTCTAGAAAAAAAGCAGTTCCTTTGGCTTTATGGCCAAGCCAAGGCTGGCAGTGGGCTTCCCATTGGCACTGTTTCCATTGGGTTCCCACTGCCACCCTCCCTTAGTCGGCATTGGTCACAGTACTCTGTGCCCACTCAAGCCACCATTCCTGCCATTGGTGAGAGTTGCTCTTGAGAGCTCCTCCTTAACAGATTTACTGTCCATTACATCCGGGTCCAGATTTTCATCTGACCCTAAAATCACCAGTGGCACTAAGCATAAAGCCAAACCAACTATTGAGTACGCTTTACTTTGCATAGATGAGTGCAGCTTAGGGAAGTACGAAAGTCGCAGTCTTCTAATGAGACATCTGGAGTTAACGTCTGTAGGGTGTTTATATTGTCTATCATTAAGGGTATATTAGAGATGTGCTTTTATTAGTGCAAAGAAACGCATTTTTATTTGGCCTTATAAAGTAGATTGTGATAATGACAGCTTCGTAATATCATCTATTATTTTTTTTTCTTATTTATCTGCCAAAGACAGTAATGGATACAAGAATTTTAAGCAGAATTTTTTTCTTTTTCTTTGTAAGACAGTTAATGATTGTAACAGTGTTTAATCTTGCAAAAAGCTTTATATGTTCTTCCGCAATAAGCAGAATCAGTTAGTTTCAGTAAACCCACCCCACGCTACCAGGCCCCACAGACTCGCACGCAGCACAGTATTTGCACTGCTCCACGTTAATTCTTGTGCATTGTTCAGTCCGGAGGAACGAGGGCTGTGTGAGACAATGGCAGTGGGCGCTGCTGTGCTCAGCAGTATGCGGTCCAGCTTACCCAAATTTTCCAAGGTACTTGTATTATGAAATTCAAGGTATATTTTATTATGCCATTTTATGTCCTTTTTTAACTTTGTGGAAGGTGATATGTTGAACTGAGTGTAAGCTGAGTTTTTCAGACGAATAAAGTAGCTAAAGAGTGAATGTTATTTTATCATTAAAGGGTTTTTACTCAATGATTTGTGCCAATAGATGTCCTTTATCTTATGACAAGTACTACATTGTTTTAAAATTTTCATTTATAGCTATCGATGTAAAACCCACACATCCATATTATTTGCCAAAGTTCAATAAAAGAGGAAAACAATCCTTGTGCTTTCTTGTGCACTGAGCCGTCCCTGTTTGTTCCAGGCACTCTTGTGGTGAGCAACGGGGGTCCTCCTGTGGTGCAGGTAAAGTATGCATGGACCCTGTCCTGAACACATCCTGAATCACCCTGTGCCGAAGCCAGGGGCAGAGCAAGGACAGGCCAAAGGTGCATGGAAAAAAGCTGGCACATCCATCTGGGAATGCAGCTTATGTTGCTAATGCCAGATGTGAACTGTGTAATGGAATAAGGAAAAAAAACAAGGTATGAAGAAAAGCGACTCACATCTGACCTAAATCTCACCTCTTTTAGTTTAAACTTGTTTCCCCTTGTCCTGATGCTTTGTGGCTAGCAGGCTCAGATGATGCTTTCAGTGACAGTGATGCCATGACCAGATGGCTGGAGAAAGATTGGGTGGGGGCAAGAGCACTGACAGCAAAAAAATAAAGCAACTGCAGTGAAACTAAGGCAGCCACAGCAGGTCATTCTCATTTCACTGGGACTACAGCCTCAGGAACACCTTTTCAAAGCACTTGACAGTGGCCACAGCAGGCAACACAGGGACACTGTGGGCAGCACAGGAAGGTCTGTGCCCAGTTGGAAACAGCCAGGTTGGTGCACACAGTAAAGGGAAGTGAGGGCCGTGCTGCAGGAGGAACCTGCTGGGATGATGCCACACACGGATAAAACCTCACTGAGTGACTCCAGGGCCCATCTGAAAACAGCATAATGGCAGGAAGCCATAATATATTAAACCAGAAGATTAAAACAAACAAGGGCATTTTGGATCAGATTACACATTGCTTTCCTCATGTCTGACAGCAGAAGAAATGAAAGGCAGTAAAAGACAATCGGAGACCATAACGGTCTGATAGTTCAGCCATAAAAGTGCTGTGGGAGTGCTGCGCCCGGTACCCAGGAGCATTGCACTGAGTGCTCGTTTAGGACTGCCTTGGAAATGCAACATACTTGCTTGAGAAATGCCATTAGGCCTCAGTTGTGGGCAATGTTCACACGCCATGGATCATCCTTAAAAGCGACAGGGCCATGGCGTGAACTGCTCATGTGAGAATTTACAAGAAAACAATGGGTTTGGAATGCACTTCCAGCTTTGAGCATTAGCATGACACACATTTTCACAAGTCACTATGCCAGAAAAGCTGACATCCCTCAGCCAGCAAGGTTTGCCATGTGCAAAGACCTATATATTATATAGGTCACAAAGTGTACAAAATATGAGTACGCATTAAGTGTACAAAACTTATCCTTAATTGACCATATACATATGCTATCATGTAGTATGCATACAATATAATAACAGAATGTATAGCACACAGATCAGACTATTTTTGTCTTAATAGCCTTGACATCTTGAAAGCTTTTAAGTCTTGTAGATGACTTACCTGAGGGTATAGCAGGAAGACAGCTGTGAAGTGCTGGAGTGGTGCCACAGGGTCAGAGCTGACCAAGTCCTGAGCTCCAGAAGTGGGGAAGGAAGATACTGGCTGGACAAGTGGGCTCCAAGAACCCTGACCAACACTGTGCTGATGCAGGGTAGAAAGACAGGAGTCATTCTCTAAATCGCCAGCAAATGCCATGCCTGCTATGATATTGGACATCAAAGCACACAAAAGAATTAAAAAAAACATACCCCACAATCTCTGTACAGATCCCATTTGATCTCAGAAGAACAGGTCACAGATTCCCAAATGATTTTTAAAGCTGTAAGTCACCAACCATTATCAAAGCAGTCCTCACATTTTCCAGCACCTCATTCATAAAAGCCAGCACGAACCAAGCAGGGTCCAAACCTGGATGTCACGGCATGCTGTCTGCTCAGTCCAGAAATCAAGGAGAAATCCACTCCCCCTGGTGCTGCAGCAGCTTTCTGCTCAGCAGATCCAGGCTCTGTGCCCAGGCAATGCTTGGATTTAGGCTGTGGTTCTCTTGAGTGCTTCTGAAGCTTCTGAGCAACCTGATTGAGCCGTAGATTCCCCTGTTCGTTGCAGGGGAGCTGATGATCTTTAAAGGTCTCCTCTAACTCCAACGATAGTAAGATCTACAGCACTGCACGGGAAGTAACAATCTCCCTTTAGGCTCAGCTGCATAGGAAATCATCCCAGGACTTCTTTCTCCACCCAGGCTCCCCTTCTGCTACGTTGCTCACAATGAAGTCAACGGTAACCCCAAAGTCATACTTAGTAGCTTGTTTCTTGCTAGTTCTGACAATGGAAGCAGAGTGCTGCAATTTAATTTAACAAGCCGTCTTCTGCTGGAAAACATGCAGATGTAATTACTCAAGTAGGTATACAGACTTGGAATGAAACTCTTACCCCAGTCAAATCCAATGGCAGCTGATTGCCCAACCATTCTTCAGTGTCTGTCTCTCTCCCTCCCACCCGTCACATCCAGTAATGAGAGCTCACTAATGGATCTGCTTAAGTACACAACAACTCTCATCACTGTTCTAAAAAATAATCAATCAGGCACTTAATTTTTAACATAAGAAATAAGATGCCTGGAGACCGTTAACAGATAACTAAATAGATTAATGATTGCAGGTGGGAACCAATGTGAAGCTTCACACGCTGTCTTCCAATAAGACACCGAAAGAGCTCTCACTGAGACACACAGCTCAGCCATTTCCTCCAAAAGTCTTTAATTGAAATTCCATTGTTACGGTACATGACACACAGCATGGTTATACAAATTGTTACATTACATGGAAGTCCTCCTTGAATCTCAGATAAACACGGTAGACTAAACACAAGTATTTGTGCATGTCTGGCATGAAACAATCAAAGAAACACCCCTCTCCTTTACACCTCACACTTTGTGCTGATTTCCATCTCTCTCGGTGTGACAAAAGAGCACAAGATGGAACTTCCAAATATTCCAAAGAAAACCCCTCTGACCCCAGCTCACTGAATTTATCCCCGCGCTGTTCGGTATTACAGCACTGCTCCTGGAAGCTGTCCTGTCTGCTAAAATGCACCAGATTTCATAGAACTCCAAGGGAGAAAAATGTCACCCACACTCCCACCCTGCTGCGCATTGCCAAGGCAAATGGAAATGACAAACACTCTCAGACAAAGTTCTGCATGAGGAATATAATTGATAAAGAAAAGTCAAGCTAGATTATGGCTGGAGGACGGCGGCCTCCCCACTGCTGACAATTCCATGCGCTTGGATCAATTCAATCAGAGCAAAGTGCTCAGGATCTGATGAGACCAGGTCCTGAGTTAATAGCACCAAATGCTGAAAATCTGTCAGAGGGGAAAACGGAATGCGCAGCAGCAGTGCTTAGAGTACAGCCTCCCAAATGCAGCAGCTATGAAGCACCGCGGAGTGTGGCTGGCAGGAAGGCACAAGAATGGAGGGGGAAATGTCCCAAAACACATCCCCTGACCACAGACAGGACGTAGGGCAGCGGCTTGGATGTGGACAGCCAGCTTGGAAGCATCCAAAGGAAGGTCGAGTGCACTCCACTGCTGAAAAACACAGTGGCAAATGCCCCCAGACAAAGCCCAGAATCGGGAGATCTCAATGGCAGATAAATTCCTACTGTTGTCAGTCTCTCAGGTTTCATTTTTCAGATTTATTTCTAAGTGCAAGGGGAAAAAACTGATTCCTATTAAAAATAAGAGCAGAGCTTGCTCAGAAAGCTTTTTGACAGGCTCTTGGTGCTGCTCAAAGATGAAATAACGTGTGCTAAATAACAGGACAGGGTGATATCACAATGAACTATTCAGGAAAATGAAATAACCCACTGGCTGTATGTGACATGATCCATCTGCTAAAAGCTGGAAAATTAAGCGATTTCTGCATTATGGTCTGATAGCAACAATGGCTAAAGAAGCTTAGTAATTATCTCGCTTGCGGTTAGCTCACTAAAAAGTGCATTTTAAGTACCTGTTATGTAATGCCTCATAATTAGTGCCAGCCAGTATTTTCAGTACTCTCTCCAGTATGGAAATAAAAAGCCAATCTGTATTTATTGCACTGCAACGATCCTGTAAAGTTAACCTTCAGTTCCCAGATTCAGAGGTGGCCACAACCAGCAGGCAGGAGGAAAGGGGCACGAGCAGAAAGATTTGACAAAGCCTTCTGCCACCCACCCACAAGCATCACACAGAGAAGTGGGGATCGAGAGGAGTCTTCAACCAAAGAGAGACATAAAGCCAGAGTTCACTGCCCACACTCACTGCTGACATCATCGTTCTTTTGACATCGATTCAAAGTCTTTTCAAGTCTCAGCCCTACACCATGCGGTGACCCTGCCAACTGCACCTAGGCTGGGATCAGCTTCATGCTCCCCCTTCCTGCTGGGACAGTAAGCAGAGCCCAGGGGCTGAGCAGAAGGCTCAGGGAGGGAGCCAACCTCCCTGCAGCAATGCAGGCATTCAGATGCCCACTGTGCCAAGACAGGCTCAATGAGAGCTGAAAAGAGTGAAGGCAACCAAAGCTCCTGGAGAGAGACAGCTCTGGACGATTGCACCCTGCTGCCATGTCACTGGCCCTACACAACACTCAAGAGTCTGCTCTCTACTCATGTCCACTGAGAGGGAAAAACTGTCCTACAGATTCTCCTGCTGTTTGAAAACAACACACTTCTGCTAATCAGAGAGCACTGAAAGCACAGTGAGGTTCTGGAAGCCACAGCCCTGGGCAAAGAGCGTGCTGCCATCTGGGCACCTGCAGGCCTGTCCCTGCTTCTCCTGCCCCAAGAGGAGGCACACATACCGCAGACAGAGGAAGATTTCCATGCTACAGCAGCAATACAGGAGGCCCTGGTGCTGAGGACTAAGCCTGTCTCACCAGAGCCACACTGGGAGCTACAGGCTGGCAGTGAAGCGGTTTCAGTCAACCCTTGAGGCATATGGGGCCATGGATGCTCACGTGGCAAGATTTGTGTTGCTCCATGGCAATGCCCAGGCTGCTGGCTGGCCAACACAGCAGCCATTTATTTTTTTAATATCCCCTAGTTAACTCTAGTAGCATAAAACAGAACAAGATAAGTCTCTGTTCTACCAACAGAGGCCTATTAGTTTTTTAAACAATCCCATCCTTGAAAGATCAAGGATTCAAACTGCTCCTACCTCGGTTACATAAGCAAAAATTACTGTCCGAGCAGCAAGCTATCAGATTCCCAAACCTCATGATGAGCTATTATCACTTTACAGAACACCCTGCATTGCTGCAGGACTGGCATGTCAGTGCTATTAAGCCCTAAAAGCTTTCTCACTCCATGGAACTGCTGCTGCTTAGCAGTGGATGCAGCAGCGTGGTGCAGATACCTGCCCAACATGCAATAAGCACAGGTGAGCTAAGAGAGCAGCTGTAGGCTCACCACTGCTGCCAGAAATTGAACAGATGGAATTTAGCTTCTGACAGAGGTATGCTAAGAACACAGCCATCAGTGTGAGGGGCAGCCTGCTCTCCTCTCACTGTGTGCTTGGACATCTGCAATGTAAATGACTCTTGATTTATCATCTCACTTTTAAATAGCATCATCAATTAAGCTAGATCAATTGTACCTATGTAACTCCATAGCATCCCACAAAAACCACAGGCCTGTGACACAGCAGAAAGCACAGAGTCAATCTATAAACTTGCTGGAGAACAAGCCCAACTTCCTACACTTACCTAATCAGAGAAAGCCCTTTTTAATAATGATAAAAAAGCCATTTTGCTTAGAAGATGAACCAAAATGTTTCAATGTGTGCTGGATTTGAAATGCGCTGTACACATTCTGCAGCATCAGCAACCAGAATTATTTGCTTTACAAATGCAGGGGTTTTCCTGCAGGTGATGAGTGGTTTTCTTCTCTAGAAAATATAAACAAACCCTGTGAGTTCTACTATCCCAGCTAAGCTTTCACAGGAAGTTTCCAGCAAGAGAAAACAAAACAAAACCTTATCTTTATGCTCTAAAAAAATAGACATATTATTTAAAAAGCATTAGAGGTCACTTGATCTTCAAACCCACCTGAAGTCAGAAGAAACAACTGGTGGCTACGCTAGTTATGCTATGCTTTAAGTAAAAACAAAAATAATTGTTAATGCTTGATCTGAAAAACTGAAATTAATGCACTCGCGATAAAATTGCATACAAATAAATCCCTGCATAGGAAATAGAAGCCAATCTGTATAAAAGCCCTGTTTTTCGTATTCTCGAAGTTTTTCAGTGCATACTCATGCTAACTCCAATCAGAATCAGATGAGATGAGACCTTCCCACATCTCACAGGATAAACCTACTTGTTACAAACACTTCTTAAACAAAGGAAACGTAAGAAAAAAAATAAAAAAATCCTCCTCACTGCTCTATGAGGTTACCATTGCTGGGACTACCAGACTAAAGATGTAGCACAGGAGAGCTTGGTCAAGCGCTGCTTCACCAGGACAGTTCCTGCACAAGACAGCCTGCCCATCACAGCTGCTGGTTGGTGAAGAAGGCTTTGGTCTCCCTGCAGACAGGATTCACGCAGAGCGGGCAGCAGAGCGTCAGCTGCTTGGAGCAGATTTCATTGGACTGGATGTGCGAGCAGACCAAGTCTGCCAGAGCCTGAAAGAGAGTTAATTAAAACACAGCGGTGAGCAAACCTCCCTGCATAAAATCTGGGAACACTGGAACATGTGTCACCCAAACTGGTGAGACTGCCTAAGTGCACGTCTGTCAGTCTTTGCTGGTTTTTAATATTTTGCAACCACCCTCCAGTCTTTCAGGAGAAAAATCCTGTTTTAAAACTGTGCTGACACAGTACCCTACAATAAGTATTGCACTAAAAGACAGCTATTAACAAATACAAAACTGTTCTTCTTTGTCAAAGCAAAACTTGTGCTGTTGGAGTTGTTTTTTTTTTCTTAAATATGTAGCAAATAAAAGCACTTTGTGACACACAGATCAAGTTCAGGGATTTCTATCCTCTGTGCTTAAAGTATTTTAAATCTATACAAAGACATCCACAGTGTAGCAGGAAACACACAACTGCAAACTACAGTAACTACTGCATCAAAGAAGATACCTTGGAGAACAGTGGGTTTCCATTAAGTGACTCTGCTCTTCTGATGTTTTCAACGCCACACTGAAGGAAAAGCAAGGAGAAAAGTTAAGTCTGTTAGATCCTTCACTATGTTAGCCTCCAAAACCCTTTCTTCTTCATTCAGAAGCTGCCCCAAAACAATAAAATGAAATATCACATTTTGAACACAGTAAAAGTAACTCAGATGCACAGTTTCACTTTGCTGCCAAAAATCTGCTGACTCTTTTTAGCAAGTTTAGAGTTAAGCCTGTTTTGTGTTGCTATAAAAACTCCTTTGAGCTTAGATTTATTTTCAATTTATAGAAAAAAAAAAATTTCCCCAAATTATACTGCAAAGAGCAACCAGAAAACAGTATTTTGAAAGAGGTAAAACAATTTGGGAGTCCAGTTATAAAAAAGTTTACCTCGTTTGCTAAAACCTGGGCATACTCAATATCCAGTTCATAAAGTGTTTCAATGTGGTCACTTGTGAATGCTATGGGGACCAACAACATGTTCTTCTTTCCTCTTTGGCACAGTCCTTTAATTGTCTCATCCGTTTGTGGACCAAGCCAAGGCATTGGCCCAACCTGTGAAGAGGGAGAAAAAAACAAACCTCAACAAATCACTCTTAGAAAATGCACCCATGTTTTTCTTTAGCTGGACAACTCAGATTTTTAACAAGGAGTCGATTATTGCTATTTCTCTGCTTTTGACTCCCTCGCTTTATCTGTTAGGTTTTACAAAGACATACCATCCCACTGACCATCCATTTAAATCCTCCCAAAAGAGACCCCGGGTTGGTCTTAAAGGAGACCTCAACTGCACTTGTTTCCCTGGCTTTGCAAGATGTGAGCATTCAGGATGCAGCGAATCTGCTGAGCTACCCATGAAGTATTCAGTGCTGATGTGCTGTAAGATGCAGCTTAAAGAACAAAACAGCACTGGCATGGGAGTGCAGTGCCCCTGAAACACACAATTACTTGCAGTACATGACTGTGCTAAAACTTCAGTTCCTTCTGATTTGCAGTAGTAATAATAAATATGAAATAAGGCAAGAAGTCTTCATCAAGAATAATTAAGCCTGTTTGGATTAAGAACTATCATTGTTAAGAATGTTTGTTTCACAAGGACAATTTCTGAAAAATTGCTCCAAGGTCATCTTAAAGTAACAAATCCAATGAGTGCTCAATTTTTCCTTCCAACATAGGAAAAAAACCCTGCCAAACTGTGTGTTATGAAATCACGGGGCATATAAAAAATGTACTTCAGATTATGCAGTATGCCAAAGAGGCAAGAAAGTATGGACGAAGAATACTTGGAAAAACTGATTCAGGGTGCAAGGCCGTGACTCTGTCCTAGCAGAAATACCAGCTGGCAGCACTGCTGTCCCCAGCACCCACCTTGGACTGCCAGACGAGCCGGTAGGGATTGGAATGGTTCAGCTTCTCCATGACTCTCTGGACAGTAGCTCCTACTTCTTGTGGATACGGATCACCACGGTTCACCACCTTCAACACATCAACACCAGAGCTTTTTCTTCCAAGGAATGCGTTTATGTCATTACTAAGTGTGTGGGATGGTGGTGAGGACACAGCCAGGGGCACCAGGGCTTGGCTACCAGTGTCCCCACAACACCCCCTGCCCTGATAAAGGAACTGCATGGCACTTCTGCAAGGGTGGTTTCACTGTGCCTCCGTGCCAGCTGCACACCTTCCAACTCAATTCAGACAGCAAGAAACGTGTGGATGTGGTATCTGGGGACACGGTTAGTGGGCATGGTGGAGATGGCGTGGCAGCTTAACTTGATGATCTCAGAGCTGTTTTCTAACCTCACTGATTCTACGGTTCTAAGATTCTGGCCTCATGGTCACAGAGCAGTAACTGGGGTAACTCACAGACATGGGGAGCGAGTGGGCTGAGAAGAGGATGACGACGTCTTTCCTCTTGTCAGGTGGAAAGAGGTCCAGTTCCTTCTGTATGTGATCGGCAAAGCACTGGTCAGGAAACAAAAAGGCAAAGGCCTGGATCAGGAATTGCTAAAAGGTAACACATGCTCACAAATGAGACAGCAGCTTCCACACGCAAGGCTGCCTTCGAAATGTGCTAATTCCTAGGAGCATCTGACAAACAGACAGATCTGTGTCTGTGTTTGCTACAGGCTAAGCAGGAATTCAGGCTGATGGCCTCTAGAGGTCCCTTCCTGCCAACTCTGCTGTGATAACACAAATACTTTAGGACAAGGTCACTTTCTCAAGTTATCACGCCAAAACAGCGAGCATGAAATATCCCTCCAGCTTTGCACAGATCTGTACCTGAATGAGCAGGGGGTGAGTGGGCCATCGGTCAATGATACTCCACTTCATCTTCGGCTTCTTCCCCTTTTTATTGTAGTAGCGATAAATAGCATTTAAGCTGCTTCCTGAAATACAGAGAATTAAGAACAGAAATTTGTCCACGGAATCAGCAGACTGTCAGATGATAACAGTCATGTAGGAAAGCACTGTAATATTTTAACACGCTATCCATGTTTTAAAGGCAACTCTAAATCACAGCTGAGAGCATCAGAGCAGGACGAACATCTTGTAGCCGAGAGTGACTCGCTAAATCACTCCTTAACCAAAGAACCGTTGGAGTTTCCATGGAGAAAGCTTACTCAGAGGTGCTCCTGGGCTTCAGTTTATATTATCCTACAACAAACATAAAGCTATCCTGGGCTAAGAAGTTCCCACATGAAACTCAGAATGACATTAAACAATGAAGACCTTAAAGTCTACGGAGGAGGTCTCTCACAAGCTCTGACCTGTGGTGGAGCAGCTGTACTGCGGGTACTGCGTGAAGGCGATGGCTCTCTCGATGCCGTCATCCTCCATCTCCTCAATTGCTTCCTCTGTCAGAGGGTGCACGTATCGGAAGCCAATGTAGTACTTGTGGGGTGCTGCCAGACAAAACAGGAAGAGAAACTGCAGGAAAAGCATCTGCCAAAAACTGCCAGTAAATAACTGCTAGCTAACAAGCACAGTGTACAGAACCAGACAGACTTATATAGATGGAAAAAAACGAGACAGAACTCTACTTCCTTGCCTCCAGATAACCCTTTTAAAAAGCAAAGTTAAAGGGAAGATGATGCAGAACTGCCATTTGATGCATCTGCATCAGCTGCCACGCTGGTGAGCCTGCTCTGCCTGCCAGCCCGCAGCGACAGGAGCTGCCTCAGACTGAGGTCAGGTTGCTCAGGAGAGGCACGGATTCTTCCATTTCTGGTTAGTTTGTTTTTCACAAAGATATCTGTGCCTTTAAACACTTCATTTTGGAGGCAATCCTGTCCTCTCCAAGGACTTTTCAGGTTTTTCCATTTTCCAACTCTAATCTTTAGGGTGTCAGCTTTGAGTGTTTTTTGTTTGCTTTGTTTGAAGTGAAGAACAGCGGCTTCTAGAACAAACCCAAAGTCTCTTTTTCATAGTTTCCAGGTCACTAGCTCTGAAAAAACCTGTAGCAGGTTTCTGAAAGAAGCAGACGTCCTGTGCTTGCTCTGCACTCTTAGTAGTTTTAGGCAGGATTCAGAAAGCAGGTTTAGCCTGCCCCAGCTCTTTACAGGAGGCAAGAGAGCTCCCAGCTGGGAGAAGCAGCAAGTCCTGAGCTGCCTTCAGGTCACCTGAGGGGTGACCCTGAGCATATTTAAATGATATTAAAACCAAAACTCTGACAAACCAGAGCAAAGATATTAGGAGTTTAACATGGGAAAGAAGACGTCAGGAAAAAATGATGATCAGTGTGAGAACTTGTTGCAATAGCCTCATGTTGCTGTGTTCTGTCTTGGATCACAAGCAGCAAAGAGCAGGGTTTCACACGTGTACACATGTTCAATTTGTTGTTACAGTTAGAATCAGGATTACATGACAGCCCCTTCAGCAAAGAGCTGCCAATCTAAGGAGCACATCACGGTCCCCTCATCTTGGGAGCTTTCATTCTGCTGACAAGGGAATCTCAGCTAAAATACAGCTCGTAAGAAATAACAAGAACCCTCAAATCTGAAAACAGTGAAAAAGGCAAAATGCATCTTCTTGAAGTCTAATTACCATCGCAAGACATTAGCCTATTTGATACCAGCACTAGACAAACAGACATGGATTTTCCTGTCATCATATTCATGTGATTTATTCCTATAGACCACTGAGCCTACCCAGCTCTGTTCATTCAGAGCAGAAGAACTCCTGTTTATTTTCAGACTGCTGCCTGTAACAATAAAGCTTTGTTTTAAAATTATATTGTTCCCAGATGACATTGGTGAGGCTGTTTATTTATTACTTGATCTTAGTCCCATTGCCAAAGTGTAACGTGTCAAACGTATATCCCATGAGTCAGTGCATCAGTAGACTGATTTATGTGTATAGAAGGAAACTTTACTGATTCTGTCTAGCTTGAGCTCTTCACCAGCTCCAAATACTCAAATTACTGCAAGCTCCAGCCCCAACAGAAGGCCAGATCAAGGCAACAACAGCATGCAGTATACTACTTTTTTGCCACGAGATTCACGTCTCATAGTCACAAGCAACAAGTTACTCATTAACAGGGCTCAGGGCTGTGAGCAATGCCCTGATACAGCACTAACACGCACAGCTCAGCCTGGATGCACACCTGGTTCAAGCTGTTCTGAAGCAGCCCAGTGTTGGTATCACGACAGGTTACCCAAAATGCTCAAGGGAATGGCTGGCACATTCAGTATTTAAAACGTTAGCTACCTCTGGGCAAAACCCGAAGTCTTTAAATGAATTCTCAAAGGTAAGGGCTGCAGAGAGTCAGGCATGACTGTGCAAAAAACATCAAACAAAAGTAAGTGGGAGTGGTACACTGAGAACAGCAGATAAACTTTGTGAGCCTTATCTCCAGAACCTGTTGCAAGCCTAGCCCCTCAAGGGCTGCAGCTGCTAGAATACTGCTGCCTTCCATGCCACAGAAGGGGGCACGCCTGGCTTCAGGCTCTGACTGTACTTACAGGGACTACAGTTGGAATTAAGTGAGAAATAGCATCTGAGGGGAAAAACAGACCAAACGCATCTGAATGAAGGCATTGGTGACATGCCGCATGCTGAATGAACGGGGAATTCTGTCTTGGCCTTTCAAGAGTATTACTTTTCACCCTCCAGACACAATTAAGATGAACAAACAAACCCCAATCTCCTACTTCTAGCCTTTTCCTATCCAAGTCTGAAGAAATGGGCTCCACTAAACAGCTGAGAATCTGGGAATATATATGGTCAGACACAGGGTGGCAGCCCTGGCACACCAGCGTCACAAACATTTTGGGAAGTGCAGCAATGCTGTACGGCTGCTGAGCTGTAGAGAATAGAGAGCTCTATTCTTTGGCTCCTCGTACTCCAGCAGTTTTTCCAATACAAACGTTTAGCGCTTCTATTGGAGTGGCAGGACGAGAAGTATTATCTGCAGCTGACACATTGGTGAGGAGCACAGTGGGTAGCTTAGTGATCTCATTAATTCCTTCTGCTCTCAAAGCCTGCTTGCTGCCTCAACAAAAAGCATGTTGCAAAGGCCTTCATGAACAGAGGTGATCCCCAGATAGCTCATTTCAGGCAGCCAAACCATTACGGCCCTGCCTCTCTGGCTTGTCAAAGCAATGGTGCTTCACTCTGACTGTCCCACAAGAGGTCAGACACAATACAGAGTACAGCCACTGTGCTCGTTCTGCGACACGGATGCTGAAGTGTAGCTAAACGTGTACAAACTCCGCCACAAGTGAGTTAAAAGTGACTTGTGTGTCAACTTTGTTGGGAGTTTTAGGGAAAAGCAACTGAACACAGCTGCCCAGAGAAACTGTGTTCTCCAACCCTGGAGGTGCCCAAGGCCAGGCTGGAGGGGCCCTATGCAGCCTGGTCTGGTGGGGAGCAGCCAGAATTGCTTGTGAATGTACTATCTGCTTCTACCCACATCAAGCTATTAGGCCTTATCTCCTGCTCCTCAGGTGGGGCTCTCCACTATCCCTGTGCCAAGCCCTGCAGAGTTCAGCCACAAAACCTTATCTTTCCTTCTTCCTTGCTCCTGAAATGGGGCCTAACTGCTGTTAGGTCTCTTAGCCATTATTAGCAGTTACAGATTCAGGCATGTTTCGAGAGCTCTGAAGGAACCCATGACTTCAGAGAGACATCTCAGAGGAACACAAGACAGACCCACATCTTTGCAGAACTGCTCTGGACTCCTGACCCCCTCCCATGCAGCCCCTGTCCTCTCAGCTCAGGCTCAAACAACATCAACAGCCAGGATGGACATGCAGTTTTACTCTGTGGGTGCAGACATTTTCTGTCCCAAATGACCATCATTCTCACTGTGTATAAATAGCCACAAACCTCCAACTCCTTTATGAGTCAGAACTTCACTCCATTTCTTGTCCCTTTATTAACTCACAAGAAATGCACTCTCCTTTCCTGTCATATAAGGTTCAATCACTTCTCTCTAGGGCAGACTTCTTCAAGTTCAAGTAGAGCCTGCATCTTGCATTTGTGCAAGCACAAGTTGAGACTCCTGTCACCTGTCTTCAGACATCTGAAAGCTACGTGCTTGGTCTATGACAGTCACCCAGGTTTTTTCCCACAACAAAAGGAACGAAACAAGGGTGCCTTTGGCAAGTGAGCTCCTCTCTCTGACAGCGACCTTGAGGGCACTCTATATGCCCTACTCTCTCTTGATAAGACAAGGAAGGAGCAGAGGCCAGTTCAACTCTAGTGGCTGCAGTTAGCAAGATGAAATGTGTTAGAGGTATCCACGGTGGCTACAACCAGGGCAGCTTTGAAACTCATCACTTTGGGCAGAGAGGTGGCAGCTGAACCACAGCAAGCTCTGGACCCAGCTGGAGAAGGTGGGTGCACATCTGGCTGTTAGTTCATGGTGCTACACTGCATTACAGTGGGATGAATGCATACTGACAGCAGGCTGCTCTCTCAAACCAAAGCCACCAGCAGTCACAGCAGTGACTACAGCACAGAATTACACCTGCATGTCTGTGGACCCCATGTTTTTGTGTATACTGAGAATAGGAACGTCTGCACTGTGATTTCCTAGCAGGACTGCGAACACTTTACACTCACAATTAAAGCTGAGAAGCAAAAGTTGCTTCAGGAACTCGTACTTAGAACACATCAGGCCGAAACAGCTGTTAGAAAACAGAGAGGGGTGTAGAAGTACCGGTGTGAGGAGACATGCTGTCCAGCAGTTTCACCATGCCTTCTCCCTGCACTGCCGTCCACTTCTTGATGGGCGACCCACCTCCAATCCTGCTGTACTGCTCCTGAATTCGCGGTGTGCGGCGTTTAGCGATGAACGGTGCCAATTTACTGAAGCATTCAGAAGGGATCTGTGTTAATGTCGTAACCCAGGCACCCCTGGCCCCTTCTCCAGACACATCTGCTAGAGCGGGCAAAGTCCCCAGCTTATACATAAAACAGCACTGCATGTCTAACGTTCTATCCCATCACCCTTCCAAACCTACTACATGACAGCAAACCACAATCTGCAGACTAAAAAGATTGATCTTGGCACACTTTTTTTCCCAGAGAATTACAACACCGTTCCCTGCACCAAAAAGTCCAAAGATTGAGCAGCCCCAATAAAAGCAAACATAAATTAAACTGCAGTTTAATGTCAGAGCCAACACTGAGCAGTGACTGGAACACACAAGTTCATAGCATTCCTTACTTTTGCGCTGGAAGTGTCATGAGGTCCCGGTCCAGGAAGAGGCGCAGTAAGAAGTCATGTACATCATCCAGCCTTTCTGGACCTCCCATGTTTAACATCAAGATTCCTGTTTTAGGTTTCCTATGGAAGAAAGAGATATTTCAAATCCCAGTGATGTACAGTTGTTTTTTTTTTTAACTGCGAAATAGTCAGCCTGCCTGTCAGCACGTCTTTTGCAGCATCTTATTTAAAGTTCACACTTCTGAAACAAATGTGAACAACAAATGTGAGCAGC
This sequence comes from Tetrao urogallus, assembly GCF_951394365.1. Taxonomy (NCBI): domain Eukaryota; kingdom Metazoa; phylum Chordata; class Aves; order Galliformes; family Phasianidae; genus Tetrao; species Tetrao urogallus. Next base: position 75,168,658 of record NC_136816.1, read on the forward strand.
CTGAGAAAAAACGAGCACTGTGCAACACAGAAATTAACTGGAAATGTACAGAGAAAATTCTCTCAGCTGTCATTGTAAGTTCTTTGCTATGAGAGTGGTGAGGTGCTGGAACAGCTGCCCAGAGAGGCTGTGATGCCCCGTCCATCTCTGGAGGTGTTCAAGACCAGGTTGGATGGGGCCCTGGGCAGCCTGGGCTGCTATGAAATGTGGAGGTTGGTGGCCCTGCGTGTGGCAGAGGGTTGGAGATTCATGATCCTTGAGGTCCCTTCCAACCCTGGCCATTCCATGAGTCTGTGATTCTATGTGGTAAGGGAAGGGGCAGAGCATTGCCCACAGGTCATCTCAGCTGAACGCCAGCCACAGTGCTGACCAAAACACACAGCACCTCCTGCAGAACGCAGGACACGTGCCAACACTGCTTTGTCTTCCTTCCTGGGGAGGGACACCTCGCTCTCAAAGCAGTGAGGGAAGCAAAACCTGGCTGTACTTCATGAGCTTGTATGTGAGGTCAACACGTGGCTGACAGCACCATCTCCATGGGGGTTCCCAAGCACAGCTTTGCAGCTTCTGAGGCCTTTGGCTTTCATGAGACAGGCACTGAGAGTCTGGCAAGCCAGGTGGGCACAAGAGGAGCCTGGGGCTGTCCTGGTGGCTTGTGCTGTCCTCCTCCAGGAGGACTGATGAGGAGGCAGGAACCAGAAACCAGAACAGCAATGTTTGCTCTGTGCCTCCTGCACTGGCTTACTGCAGGCTTGCGTTCCATTTTGCTCAGCAGAGAACAAACACACTGATCTTCGTCCTGCAGGCAGCGAGGCTCAGGGCACTCAGCAGCAGTGACACAAGCCAGACCCATCCCCACGGCCATTCTTTTTGCTACACAACCAGCTGCAGCACGCAGGCTGGACTGCTCACCCCACAGACAGCACAGGATCGTGGCTGTGCCCACCCATGGCCCTCAGCAGACTTACCGTGTTTCTGGCTCAGCCTGGGGCTTGGTGTTGGGCGCTGCTGCAGCCACCTGCCCCCTCCAGCGCACTGGGACCCTCAGCTGCCTGCTGCCCGCCACCACTGTGGAGAGAGAATGGCACGTCAGCGAGCTCAGCCCGGCAGAACACAGGAGCTCAGTCAGGAGCCGGGGAGATGGGGAAACCAGCAGGTGAGGCCCGATGCATTCAGCACGGCAGTGTCCAGTAACACAGCCCAGCACCTGTCGTGCTGTTGTGCACAACGTGCAGCTCCCGGCCAGCGCTCCTCAGTGCCAACGCTGCCCATTGCGTGGACCGCTCCCCACCTGCTCACAGCGCGGTTTCCAAACGTTTTTTGTCATCCCACGGCACATTTTTTGTAAGAGTTGTACCGGTGCGGATCTCCCACAGCGGGAACAACGCCACGTCCCGAGCTGCCGCCCGCTCCCACCTTAACCTCCCCAGCAATGCCCCCCGCAACGTCCCCTGCGACGCGCCTCTGACAGCACCGAGCCGCGCACTGCCCGGACCGCAGCGTGGCGGGGCGGCTCCTGCCCGGCACCGCTCGTGGCCGCGGAGGGCGGCGCTGTCAGCGCGGTGTCGACGGGCGCCGAGCGGCGCCGGGAGCCGAGCTCAGGTCCGAACCGTCCGAGCGTTAAATTCCCGACATCGAAAACATCGCCCAGCTCCACGCGGTCGGTTTGAAACACCGCCTCGAGTTTCTTCCAGAGATGACAAAGCACAAAGCCCCATTCACGGGACGGGCGGCGATGCGGCCGCGCTCAGACGGCGCTCCGGAGCCCGAGGAGCGCCCGCGCCTCTCGGCGCCGGCCGCGAGACCCACGCGCGGAGTGCCCGGCCCGGGCTGCGGCGCGGGGCGCGCGGGGGCTCGGAGCGCGGCGGCCCAGGGACGCGGCCGACGCCGTTACGCAAAGGCTCCTCCGTTGTGTAACGCGCCGCGGCCGCCCGCCCCGCCGCCTCCCGGCCCCGCACGCCGCGCACCGCGGCCGGGATCGCGCCGCCCGCCGCGCTCCGTCCCGCCGCGCTCCGTCGCCCCCGGGCCGCCCGCGCCGCACTCACGGGGTCGCGCCGCCCGGCCGGCAGCAGCCATGTTTGCGGCCGCGTGCATTCCCTCAGACGGCCCCGCCGGCCGCCGCCGGCCGCTCCGCCCAGCCCCGCCCGCCCACCCGCGGGCACGGCGCACGCCCGCCGCAGCGGGGGCCGCCCCAAGAGCCGCTCCGGGGCTCCGCTCCGCGCGCGGGGCCCGAGGGATGCTCGGTGCCGCACGGCGGCTGCGCTCGTGGGAAGCGATTTCCGCGTCGCCGCTCACGGGAAAAGCCGGCGTTCTCCGTCGCCGAAACGAATTCCCCCAGCGCGCCGAGCGCTGCAGCCCAGGCCCGTAATGCAGAACTTTAACGCTTCTCTTCTGTTCCTCGCAGACCCCCGCAGCTCGGGTCCGACTTCGTCGAGAACGAAGGAACGCGACGGTGATCTCAGAGCTGCGAGTGCGGGAGGGTCGTGGGGCCCGGGTTGGTTCCCCCGTCCAACCGTCGGTCTGTGCAGAAATACCTCGAGGAGAAATGAAAGTGAGCATGAGGATGAAACAGCGTGGATGGCACTGTTTACTCCTTCTGATAATACAAAATTAAGCTCTATTGTATTGCAAGTACCTGGAGTGCTCTTAGTAATGGCCACAACGCTCGAGGGATGTGAACTTGATGAGACTTTGCGGAGGAGCAGGGGTGAAGCTGCTGCTCTTCCCTGGCAGCTGTTGTGTGCCCCCAGTGCCTGATTGATGTATTGATGTTATCCATGAATGCAAACAACATGAGTGCTTGTGTTATCAAAAAATGAGTGTTTGTGTTACTAAAAAATGAGGTCAGTTGGTAAGGACCCTTGTGGGCTGCTAGCCTAAATAACAGCAGAAGCAACAGAACAACATACGCGATTAAATTAGCCCCAAGAAAGAGCTTAAAAACGAAGTTTTTGTGCTGGAGAGCTTGGAAACTGGCTTTCTGGAGAGCTGCTAGAAACACCCAAGATCATCATCAATATGAAATCAACAGAGAAAGTAACAAACTCAGCACAAAACAAACAAACAAACAAACAAACAAACAAAAAGACACGCTGCACAACCACGGCTGAATGGACAGAAATAAAACCAAGCAGCTTTTACTATTTTTCAGCCTCTAATTTTTTTTCCTTAAAGAACAGAGACCTGAATGGCTGAGTCAGGAACAAAGAGCCAGCATTAACTGGGGCAACACGTCCCAGTGGGCTGTGCTCCAGGTGCAGCCACAGCTCCTAACCCTCCTGCAGGACCCTCTGAGCGGGGTTTTGCTGAATTCTGTGCTCTCTCCCATGCCTGGGCCTACCCAGCCCTGCCTCTGCATCACGAGCCAGATTATGGAACCGTGCAGCGCTCTCCGTTACAGTTGACTCCGTGGCTTTTCATCTCAGCCCTCTTCTAAGCTCCTTATCTGATCTGCCTCTTCCACCAGCTCCCTGCCAGTCCTCCATCCTTCCTCCCTGACTTGGTGCTTTTTAACCCTGACAAAGCAGCTCACCCCTTCCGGGTTGAGAGGATGGCAATATGCCAACAAGAGGTGTCTTTTCCCAACCTCTCTCTACCCTCCTCAGCACTGCAAGTGTTTGGACAATATTTTTTTTCTTTTTTTTTTAATAAAAAATACTAACATGCTCATAAATCCCTACATATTCTGAATTACAGAAGCTTCCCAAGCACGTCAGCACGGCAGCAGATGTAAATGCAAGCAAAAACACCGACAGTGAAAACAAAAATAACAAAAAACACAACATCCCAACCCCACAAACAACACAAGCCCAAAAGGAGCGATTACCGTCTGGTACCATGGTCAGCATTTGGGTAAGGGTGGACTCTTCCCATAGCTTGCTGCCAATGCATTTCCTATGTCATTTTAGGAACAAGAAATATCTTTTGTCTTGTTGCAATCAAGCTAGTTCATCGTCCCCTTCTACTTTGTATAATTGGCACCTACACAATGCTACCTCACATCACAGGAAATTTATGTCTACACCTGTGTAGGTATTTAAAATAATCCCTAAGTCCAGACAACAAACACATTAAATATATATATATGTAAAAAGAGAAGTAGAAGTAGCAAATGTGAGGAGCAGCTGAAGTATGGTGCTGTGCGAGAAGCAGCTCTTACAACCTGCTGTCTTTTTCTGTCTCTAGGCCACAGTAGGACTCGGAAAACCAGTTAGGAGTATGAACTCAAAGAGATGCAGACAAGAACCTGGTTCTTATCCTGCTTGTTATCCATGCTTGTTTCCTCCTGCACCTTTGAATCCTGCACTCAAGAGGCAACCTGCAGGCCACAAGGCCACTGTAGTCCCCAGGAAGCCCCAGCACAGCAGCTCTGCAAATGGCCATATTGCTTTCAGTGGCACTGCTGGTGTAAATCTAAATTAACAGTTATTTAGCTTAAAAAAAGAACAGAACAAACAACACTTTTTTTTTTTTTTTTTCCTTTAGAACATACATGTGCTGTGGAAGAGACATGGAGCTGTTGGAGTGTGTTCAGTGGAGGGCCACAAAGATGACCCCAGGGATGGAACACCCCTCCTATGAGGACAGGCTGAGAGCTGGGGCTGTGCAGCATGGAGAGGAGAAGGCTGCAAGGTGACCTGATTGCAGCCTTCAGTATCTAAAGGGGAGCTGCAGGAAAGAAGGGGACAGACTTCAGCAGGGTCTGTGGTGATAAACAAGGGGAAATGGCTTCAAACTTAAAGAAGGGAGATTTACGCTGGATGTAAGGAAAAAGTTTTCCAGTGAGGGCTGTGAGGCACTGGGCACAGGTTGCTCAGGGATGTGGTGGATGTCCCGTCCCTGGAGACCTTCAAGGCCAGGCTGGATCATACTCTGGGCGACCTGATGGACCTGTGGTGTCCCTGTGCATTGCAGGGGAGTTGGACTAGATGACCTTTAAAGTCCCTTCCAACTCTAAGCATTCTATGGTTCTATACTGTTCTTCCTCATGGAGATATTGTCTATGCCAGGGGAGAATATGTTAAGCAAGTAAGCTGTAAAGGCCAAGCAAATGGAAATAAGCAGACGTTACAGATCAAGAACTGCTGTCCTGCACACCAACTTGTGCTGCCATAATTTATTGGTTGCTGATTTAAACCAGATTATATAATAGCATGCAAGATGAAGAGAAAAGCCTTTTATTACAAAAATATGGGTATCGCGTAGCTCAACATGAATGGCAAATCCAGATAAAGTCTTGGTGCAGTTAGCCAATGACGCACCTACAAGGATTCACATTATTTATGGCTAAAAAGCGTACAGATGACTCAACACATTAAATATTTAATTAACTCTATTTGGTAGCTTGGTTACAGCTAGAATCTGCTAAGATGCGGTAGCACAAGAGCAAACTGAGCTAGCAAGGAAACATGGAACTGTTCTACACTGAAAACATCCCCTAGCATCGAGTGAGGAAGCAGTGCTTGAATTACAATGATCAGGAGAGGACAGTAACAGTGCACAGTGCTGAAATCCAATTACATTTGAAAGTTACCAGTTTCTTGTTTGAATAACTCACTGTCTGGTGGATGAAATAACCTTACTTTCAAAGGCACTGCATATACTCCACTGCCCGTGGACAGTTCTCCAAGAACATGTCCTCTCCTCCTGTAACTCAGCCCACGTTGGGTGCGTGTGGTCCCACCGCAGCACTGCGCCCACAGCAATCAGGAAAGGCAGGAAAGCACACCTCACAGCGAGCCTAATCGTTTCTAACCAATAAATAATTTGGGAAAAACAGAAGCCCCTTGCAGTGGGATTTAGTGCTGAGTACTACATACCTTGCAACTGAACAATTTCACATTTCCATTAAAAGCAGTAACTTAATTATCCCTTTTTTTGTTTTTTTGTTTTTTTGTTTTTTTTTTTTTTAAGCATTTCATTGACCTATTTAGATGTTTCTTCAAATCATTCTCAGAGGTCAGGATCTAGGAATTTGAAAAGCTTGGATCCCCAGTTTCTCCAATAAGAAAAGACAAGAGAAAAGAGAAGTCTAAAAACAATTAGATGCCCTGTGTATTCTTTTTTTAAATAAAGCACAGAAATTAAAAGCAGAAGCATATCTTGTTTTTTTAAACGCCAGCTTACCAAGATTTGTTTCTATGTTGACAAATGCACCTAACATTTTTTTTTCCTAGGCCTTCTTCCAGTTAATTAGTAGCATTTTACTTCAAAAAAAGAGAACTTTTTAATTTTACTTTTCACACGCCAATTTAGTGAATGTATGAACAACAGGGTGCCAAAAGTCTTGTTCTCAGACAGGTTAAGCAGAGTGTGTCATTCGTTCTCAAGCATCAGTTCCTTGATTTCTTAGGAGTTTATCACCAGGATGGCTATGGTTTGCAGCGCTGGACAAAGCGAGGGTACAGACAGACATCTCGGATGTGGTGCCTATCCAGAATCCAGGTCAGGAATCGCTCCAATCCCAAACCATATCCACCATGAGGACACGTACCATATTTTCTCTGTGAAATTAAAAACACAGAGATTAAACATTTCCTTGTTATCTATGCCACAGTTGCAGTGATACCACCAAAGCAAAATAAATAAATAAATAAATAACCCAAACGTTAAAGAAAAAACCCTTCCAGCACCACCTTCTGCATGATTGACGAGGAATACACATGATGCTCTTCTGAGGTAAGGTGTTCAGTTCCCGAATTTCCTGGGGCAAAGTAAGGACTAGAAGAGGAAAATGGAAGGAGGAAGTCGTAACGACGTTTTTCCAACTTCCTCCTTTTCTCCTCTCATTAAATGAGATAGAGCTATTTGAGTCTGAAAAGATCAGTGTGCTTTTATGCTCCAGAAATGTAGCACAGTAGGGAGACACTACATAAGTAGTGTACTTGCAAAGCACGGTTCAATGAAGGCAATCTGACATGAGCAGCATCCGCTTCAGCAAAGAAAAGCCATTTTAACAGAATGCAAATTATTATCCATTGCATTTTGGCCTTGGTTAAGTGACTATCTGCTTTTGGCCACAAAAAAAATCTTTCCAATTTCGACTGTGTCATCTTAGAAGTGGTTTAAGAAAATGACAAGCAAGCACATTGAACCTATTTTACATACCTGATCAGTGTACCAGTAATACGGCGTGGGATCAATGCCTTCTCTCTTGTAGCCCTCCAGTAGCTCCTCACTGTCCCAGATACGCATAGAGCCTCCAACAATTTCACCAACATTAGGCATCAGCACATCAACCTACAACACACAACAGACCATACTGTTACAACTTCAGCACATGCAGGAAAGACAGCTCAAACTTAAAAGTCAACACATTTTCCTATGCAATTTCAAGCCTCCAAAGCAGAAGAAAGGCAATTTCTTCCAGACTCAATTAACCAATGGAAGAAATCAACTCACTGTGTTCCCCGACTTAATCTTTTATACTCTCAGTGACACTGAACTGCTAAGCCACAAAAGCAGTAGCTCTCCTAACATCCACCACTCCTCCAGGCTGCCAGACAGCTAGTTTTCAGACAATAAAACCTCTAAGGAGTCACCAACCAGAGGGCAATGAAAACTAAGCTCAGAGCGATGTCTTGACATTTAAGCACTTCAGCATTGTTTCATTTATTTCTGTAGCACCAACAAAGTCACACCAGGAGATGCTCAGAACAAATTCTGGTATGAACTCACCAAAGTTTTCCTGTAGTACTCATTCAAGTAGATACCTCCACTCTATTTAGAAGGCAACACTATGTAAAACATGAACTTACAGATTCTGTAAGCCGGGAATCATCGTGACAGCGCTGCATGTAGAAGGACTTGATCTCTGCAGGAAATCGGCACAGCAAGATTGGCTCATTGATGGTGTCTGTCATGAACCTCTCAGGAGCTTCAGGAATATCCTGAGGTTAAAAAAGGCTCTATTAATATTTAAAACAAAAAACACTCCAAAACCTCAAGACCCACAGCATATCAGGGAGGAAGTGGAAAAAGACGCTTTGAGACCACATACATTCATCCTGATGTACCTATATTTTAGAACAAATATCTTAGGAAGATCTCAAGAAACTGTATATACATACATATCTAAAAAACATACAGATCTCAAAAAAAAATCTCTAAATCTGTTCAATAAAACTCAACTCCACCCAATAATCCACACAGAAAATTGGGCACAACTAACAGACACTGAACAGCTTACTTTCTTTCCTCCCTGAAACTGTTTTCCAGTTTCTGAGCCTTAAGAACCTTAGACTGGCTGGGGTACCCCACCTGCCCCTGCAGGGCCACCCAGTGCTGTGCTCAGCACCACATCCACAGGTTTTGGAAGGAAAACTCATGATTCTAGGGTGCAAAGATTACATGGAACCCTAACTCCCCCTCCAAATTTACATTCCCCAGCGCAAGTGCAATGGGACAAAACAGTCCAGACAAAATCCAGGCCTCTCGAAGGTTTACAGCAAAGCTCATTATAAACAGGATGAGAATTTCACTCTTCATCATTCCAAGCAAAACACAACAGATTCACACAGGAACAGTGAACACAAGGGTGTCACGGTCCAAACACTGTTCTCCAAGGGATTTATACACCTTCAGCGTACAGCTGAGGGATTTTGTTTCTGAAGAGCCTCAGAAAGACTTACTTCCCCAAACTCATAGTAAGTACCATCATCCTTCTTCACATCATGTTCCTTTAGCCACTCAATGGCCTCAGCATAGTTCATTCGTCGGAAAGGACGTTTTGGGGGCTTGAAATTCTGTAAAGAGTAGAGATCCCAACACTTAGGAGAGCGGCATTCTAAGATTTACCTTTCCAGTTGATCGACAAGTCCACTTCCTCAGTCAGAGCACACAAAATACTCTGTGTTGTGCATCAAAAAGTTACTACTTAAAAGCTTGAAGTACAGAAAAACCAGAGCCAAACAAAAGCATCTTCCAAATCCAGCGCCTCTCATAGAACAGATGCTGAAAAAGTCAGCAGGAGACGGAGGGCAGGAAGCATTTTCAAAGCTGCTTTCTTTCTGTCTGCACTCATCACACGCACTAATGTTGCAAACAGTGCAGTCTGCAGGGCTTCCAAAACCAGGGCCACAAAAAAGCACTTTTGCTTCCCTGTGCACTGAACTGGTGCAGAATTTGCTCTTGTGGGAAGTTCATAGGGTGGGTTACTCTTCGCACCTCCTGCTCATCTGTGATCAATTTTAAAATGGAACCTCCCAGTGTTTACCAGGAAAACAGGTCAAAATGTCAAGGATGAGAGTGTATGTGCTCTGAGAGGAAAGCTGGTGACAATAGATAAGATGGCTTTAAGAGACTACCAACTATCCTTGCAAAGGCAGCAGGAGACAAAGGGTCTCTAACAAATGAAGACAGCTTTACAAAGCTTCATCTTCCAGGATAAAAGTACAGCAGCAGAATTTCATTGCTCACTTGTGGGCGACCTGTGAGTACCAGCTGATCATTATTACGAGCTCTAGGATAGAGGTTTTTATTCCACTGGTACTGTACACAATAAATGCCAGCACACTGCTGGCTCCTGGACCATATCAGCCACGTTTAAATTCTTCCCCCTCAGTCCCCAGCTCCTGGAAGAGTCATTGCCAGCCTTGCAGCATTTTCATTCTTTATGTCATTTTAAATACCTCTTATGTAAGCAGAGCCCACTGTCATGCCCTGTCTCCCCTAGGTAAACAGGGTGACCAGGAAAGGTAAAGACCACACTGTGCCCCACACATGGCTCCCACACCACTGTTCGCTTACCGGGTTGAGGTCAAGCAGTAAGCCTGATGCAGGTGATGTCAAGACTCTGTCCACTACATCACAAACTAAGCTCTCCAAACGGTTCAGCAAGTCTTCAAAACTTATAAAAGGGCATTCGGCTTCAATGTGAGTATATCTGAAACATCAGGTCATGATGTTACATAAACACGCACAAACAACAGATTTTTAGCTATGAAAAAAAATCTTCTAAGAAAATACACAAAAACCACTTTAGTCCCCTTTTTCAGCTCTCCCACTTTTACTCTGTGAAGGAAATCAAACAAACAAAAAAAAAACCAACAGTGTGAACTGTGCATTCTTAAATGACAAAGTTTCCTACAAATGCATCAGCTCTGCTTTGACCAGATCCTCAATATCAACAACCAGCTGGACATTCACTGACAGCAGGAGTTACCCCCATATACACTTCTGCTCAGCTGTTTCACTTTTGCATTCTGCTGTCTTCTCACTGTGCTTTCTATCATCCAGCCACCTGCTACTCCCCCAATTTAGAAATTCACTTGTGCATAAATAACAAAGAAGTACAACTCTCTCCATACTCTGCCAAGTGTCTGCGTGTCCTGGATTGCTCAGCTCTGTACGACTGAGCAATACAGAAAACGTCTCCTAGTGCTGGAATGCAGGTCTCCAGGTAGAGCTGAGATGACTGTGTTAAGTAGGCCTCTTCACCAAAATAATCCAGCTTGAACAGAGTTGAACCTCCTTCCACCTGTGTCTGAACTAATGTTGGTGGTGTGACCTGCAAAAGACCAAGAATTCAGGACAATGATGACACTGCATTACAGCAGTGACGTAAGGCCAGAATACCATCTACAGAAGTCTGCTATGTATGCACACAAGCACTTCATTCTGATATGCTTCAGCACCCCAGAAAGAGGTATTCATGCCATTTGTGAATCATGTTGTAACATCTATACACCTCAGAAGTGTGCATACACCTTTGAGATCTACGTCTGTGAAAGCAATCACATCACGGCTCCCTATGAAATGATCTTTTTCTCCCCATTTCAGGTTAATGGAGAAATCTGTAAAGGCTTTCCAGAAAAAAGATTGCCTTAAAGTAAGGAGCTTAAAGCAGTCACTTGCCAAGAAGGGCAAATATACTTACTTCATAATATCCATTGGCAAAGAAATGATCCCTGAAGGCCTGCACCACCATGGAGCGCACCTTGAAGATTTTGGACATATTCTCGCCTCGAATCATCATATGCCTGTTGTTAAGCTGCACATCAACCTCTGAATCCTCATTGAGGAGATTGTCAGCCCCTCCTGCTGGGGCCAGACCAATAAGCTCCCAGTAATCACAGTTCAGCTCGTGGCCTCCTGGAGCCTGACAGTTTGAAAGAGAAACAAAACTTTAACAAGTGCATTTTTCACTTCTGTCTGGCACTGTGGCAGAGACAGCGATCCAGTTTAAACAAAACATACTAAAATCCTTCTAAGCATAGTGCTATCAAAGTGACTGTTGAGTAATCTGATCATATCACCCTTGCAAATGCCATTTGGAATCCACCACAACGTGAATGGGACTGAGCACTACTGACAGATAAGTAGAAGCTTCCAGATGCATTAAGTGCTATGTTTATTCATCTGGAAGAACAGACAAAGGCAAAGGAAAACTTCTTACTACCTTCAACTAATTAATGAGTGGTTATAGAGGAAAACGGGGCAAATATCTCAAGTTGTGGGACAGGAGATCTCGATTGGCTGTAACAAAGGGTGGTGAAATCCTGGAGAATGGACCTTGTTGACCACGCCATCTCCTTCTTTGGAGATGTCCACGTGTGTTTGTGAACAAGACAGTTGGCAGCCTGACCTCACATCAATCTCCAAGATGGGCCAGATGGCTTTCACAAGTCAGCACTTCACCAAAACATGAAAAGAGCAGTTTTCATGCTGGCCACTTTCCCCTATGCTGTTTGCTGCTATCTAGCAAGCAGACCCCAGGGCCAGGGCTCAGTGCTGCTCTCAGCAGCTCCCCCGTGTGGGTCACTGCAGGCCTCTCCTGACAAAATGGCATCTTTTTTCATTTCAAGACCAATGATTTTTATATATTTGGTGGATCTCTGCACTAGAAGCATTACAGTGCTGTGACAAGATTGAAAACCAAAATGCTTTCAGGGTATATAACATCACAAGCAGTAACAAAAAAAAGTAGTAGCTTAGAAGTATCAAATGCACGAAAACTGTTTAAAAAATGTATTTGATCCCTGTCCTGTTTGCCTGTGTTTAATTTTAGACATCATAGTTGCAAATGCCATGAAAGAAAGGAGACTGTGCTAATTTCTGACAGGCAAACACAGCAGTAGCTTTGACAAGTGGTTGGTTGGTTTTTTTTTCCCTAAATCAAATTCATCCTGAAATCATTCAATGTTTCCACCTTTGCTTTTCCTCCTGTCTGACAAATGAGAAAATGTTAAAGAGGAGAACCAGAACAGAGCACCATCCAGCTCCCCTACCTGCTTGCCTTCAGGAACAAGGTTCAGTGTGCCATACACTGCAACACTGCTCTCTGTAGAGAGAAGGAGCCCGTTGTAACACTGACACTACAGAGAGAAAGAAAGGGACACAGTTAATTCTAATTTTCAGTTTTCCTGATAATAATAAGATCTACTGAAATCACAGACAAGATATGCTTGTCATGCTGACAAAAAAAACCCTCAAGTGTCAGGAGATACCACTTAACAACAATATAATTTAATCAGTAGGCTTAGAAGAACTTCAATTATTTAATAATAGAACTCAATCAAAAACAGGAGGGGAGTCAACTCTTTGAAAGGGTAGATAACTGCAGGACAAGGGGAAATGGTTTGAAGTTAAGGGAGGGAAGATTTAGGTTGGATGTCAGGGGAAGTTCTTTACTGTGAGAGTGGTGAGGTGCTGGAACAGCTGCCAGAGAGGCTGTGATGCCCCGTCCATCCCTGGAGGTGTTCAAGGCCAGGTTGGATGGGGCCCTGGGCAGCCTGGGCTGCTATGAAATGTGGAGGTTGGTGGCCCTGCGTGTGGCAGGGGGTTGGAGCTTCATGATCCTTGAGGTCCCTTCCAACCCTGGCCATTCTGTGATTCTGTGAATATAACTTACCAATGCATCTGAAAGGACACACTGAAGAAAACCTGTGCCATCTCTCAAAACAATGAACATCAAATTTTTTCCTGGTTAAAAAGAGGGAAAAAAAAAAAATAGGGAGACTCAGATGTATTCACTGATCCATCTGAAAAGATCCAAGTCCAAAAAACATCACCCACTGCTGTGTAACTTACTGCAGAAGGACCACAATTTTATTTTTCTATTAAAGACAAACCACAAGCATGTTCCAAAACAACACTGAAGTATTAGCTCAGTTATAATATAGCAAGAGAAAAGCATCCTCCAAGCTCAGCATGGCTCAGATTGTGCTGTCTTGCCATAATTTTGCCATGGTCCAGAGAGAACCACAGGTCTGTCTAATTGTAATGCTGTACACAAAGGCCCAAGCTACACCTGAAGTGACAAAGGGATGTCACCCTGGTCATCCATATCCCCGCAGCAGCCTCTGACCCAAAGACTGACTTTCTAGAAAATGCCTGAGATATCCAGATGTGTATCTGCTTGGTCAAGTCCTTCAGTGATAATGTGAAAAAATGCCATCTGTGAATGGTATCAGCTTTGTCATGCCCTTAAGGGTTTTTTTTTGTTTTTTTTATAAGCAGCCTACTAGAAAGTTTTGCACAAGTCTGTCACTTCTCAGCAAATGCCACCTTGCAAACAAGAGCACCAATTGCTCTGAAAACAAGTTTAACTTGTTGTACTTCTAAAAGAGTTTATGCCTATTACCTAGCTTTAAAGAAAATTCTCTTTTGTTAATCATGCTGAGCAGGTGCTAGTTAGCTCCTTAGTCTATAGGATTAGACGAAAAAACAAGTCTTTTAAGAAATCTTGTAGGACACAGCTCCAAATCCAATATCTCAAAAATTTGTGACTAAGAAACATCTCCATCCTCATACAATATGCAGAATTTGTCAACGTTGGACTGGTTGGTGTCATATACCAACAAGGCCACATGAGCGACGGTCTGAAAACTTAAGAGTGAGCATTGTTTCATTCAATGTGAGTTCTGATGGCTACTAAATTTGTTCCACCTCTCTGCAAAGGTTCGGCACCTTACAAGAGCTTGTGGCTTACCTTGCCTACGTAATCTGTGAATCCAGCCAAAAATCTTTACTCTCTGGCCTCTGTAAGCCTCCAGGGCACCAATCTTTACCTGTAAAACAAGGAATGGAAACAATCAAATAGAGGAACACAACTCACCATTTAGATGGAGTTTTCTACACAATTACTTTAAGTACACGTGTGAGACATTTCCCTCCCCAAAACAGTAACTGCCATCACAGATGTGTAGCTGAAGCACCAAATCCCCAAAAGCAGCAGGACTCTGCAAATAGCCGAACAGGAACTGTTTTCCATGCCTCAGTAACTTAAATTACATCCTCTGATCAGCAGTGTTTCACCACTCTCCCATACAATAACCAGCCAAAGCAGAATTAATTCAAACAGAAATACGGCCTCTGCCAGCAGATGCTGACACAAAATAGCCTGATGCATGAATCAAAATGGTTCAGATAGCCACTGGGTGCGTGGGAAAGTCTGTATACTGGAATATACCAGTAACCAGAAAAATAAAATGATGTTTAGGGACAAGAACCCAACAGTGGCCTCCAGCAGATGCCAGAACTACAGAGCAGAGAACCAACCTTTGTGCAGACAACATGCTGAAACAGAGCCACATACCAACCATCCCACATCTTACTCACACATTTTGGTTCTGGAAGACTGGGATCGTTCTTGATGATAACTTTCTTGGCTTCCTCCAGGTTCTTCTCTCTTCTCAACAGATCTTCTGCCTAGTTGAGATTAAAAAGAAAATATTAACTAATTGTGACCAGGCTTTGTAAGTAGGGGCTGCAAAGTACACTTACAAATACTATTGTCATAAAATGCTGGTGCATAGCCTGCCCCTAATTCAAGGCCAGAATGAGAAACACTGCACAGCAGCATTTCTTGTTTTTCCCAGAAAGCTTAAACCCAACAGATGGTGATAACTCAAAGCTCACTCAGTTTTACCCATCTGCTTGCCCCCATCTAAACAAGGACAAGCTGTAAATAACATACGTATAGTAATGATAAAGGTGATAAATGTTTATGGATGGGGAGAACAAAACTAATGACACCCCGTGTTTTTGTAAAGGAAAGGCAGCATGCTTAAATCATAGAATCACAAGGTTGGAAAGGACCTACAAGGTCCTCTTGTCCAACCCTCCTCCCATTACCATTGCTACCACAAGCAACTAAACAAGCTACTTCCTCCAACTTGGCACCACTTGCAACACTTGCAACCTACCTCTTTCTTCTCCTTCGCCTCATTCTTCATTTGTTCCCTGTGCCACAGTTTTTTGACATTTTTCATCTGTGACTTTGAAATAATGGCCCATCTCTAAATCAGTCCAAGCAGAGAGCAGAAGACAGAAGGTTACAACTGTGGCCCTTCACGCAAAGAAACTTTAAAACAATTTGTATTAGGAAGCTCAAATGTTACAGTACCTCATTTTCCTTCTGTGAATCCACATAAATAGTAGGAAATGGTTCCTTTCCTGCTGTCATCAATGCCTAAAAACGTGATGGGTAAATAAAAAATAAATCAGTGGTGCTGCAAGTGAACTAAAGGAATTCTGTTAGAGAGACCAAGCAGACAATGCAGCTCCGGCCCTTTTGGTCAGAGGTGAAAAAGTTCATGTAGCTCAGATAAAAGAGTGCATTTGCTGTACTTACCTTTAAAACAGTTTTGAATGGTTTCTTCTGCGTTCCATCACCGGTGGAATCGTTGCCCTCTCGTTCAGAAACATACAACTCTTCTGTAACACACCATAAATACCAGGCAGTTACTCAAGGAAAAACCAAAAAAATCAGCAATGTTAAAGCACAAGAGAAAACCAGACACACCCAGGGATGCACATCAGGACTGATGGAGCTGCCTCCTGCCTTCCTTATTGCTAACTAACTTCCAGGCAGGCAGGAACAAGCTGAGAAAGCTCGGACAGCTCAGGCCAGCTTTTGGCTCATGCACAGCTAACAACTGCATCACCGAAGAGATGGAAAAACCTCCCTCCCTCTGCCAGCAAACACCACAGACTGAGACAGCCCTGCAGGCACAGCCCTGTCCATGTGCCAACTGTTACAGTGTGAATCACAGAATCTAGTTTGGAAGGGACCTCAAGGATCACGAAGCTCCAACCCCCTGCCACACGCAGGGCCACCAACCTCCACATTTCATAGCAGCCCAGGCTGCCCAGGGCCCCATCCAACCTGGCCTTGAACACCTCCAGGGATGGACGGGGCATCCACAGCCTCTCTGGGCAGCTGTTCCAGCACCTCACCACTCTCATAGCAAAGAACTTCCCCTGACATCCAACCTAAATCTTCCCTCCCTTAACTTCAAACCATTTCCCCTTGTCCTGCAGTTATCTCCCCTTTCCAAGAGTTGACTCCCCTCCTGTTTGCAGGCTCTCTTTAGGTACTGAAAGCTGCCATGAGGTCACCCCGCAGCCTTCTTTTTTCCATGCTGAACAAGCCCAGCTCCCTCAGCCTGTCCTCGTAGGGGAGGTGCTCCAGTCCCCTGATCATCTCTGTGGCTCCTCTGGACCCTCTCCAACAGCTCCCTGTCTTTCTTGTACTGGGGGCTCCAGACCTGGACACAGTACTGCAGATGGGGCCTCATAAGGGCAGAGTAGAGTGAGCGCTTGTGTCCAAGGTTCCACGGTTTGGTTTCAGTTCGCAGAGATCAGAGCACACCAAGGGCTTCTATATTCCCCTGCGCTTATGCACACAGCTACAGCTGTACCTATGTGTGTGTAGCTATAGGGATAGATAGCTGAGCATGTATAGTCATCCACAGACGTATGCTCTGCTCTTTGTTCCTCGTGAACTGCCAAAATCCGCGTTAGAAGTCCTGGGCTGGACAGAAACGCATTATTTGCTCAACTATTGTCTGTTCAGTTCTTATTTAAACGCCGCAGAACAATTCCAGGCTGAAAAAAACTGAGCTGCGTGCGTGACACGCTGCCACGACGCAGCCGCCGGCAGGGTTCCGCTGCGTCCCACACAAAGTCGCCGTATTTGGCGCAGCTGTGACAATTTTCCCTTCCAAGAGCCGAATTCTTCACATGCCAAGGCCAGGCCGCGCCCAGGGGCGCCGTGCCGCCCCATCGCTGCGCGTGCTCGGGGCCGGCCCGGACGTTCCTCCGCAGCCCAATCCTCCGGGAAGCCCAGCGACCGCGCCTCCAGGCGGCCGCCGCCATCTTCTACTGAGCGCCCGACCGCCCCCACCTCCCCGACCGCCCCGCCGCCTCACCCAGCGCCAGAGCCGCCGTCCTGCCGATCACCTCCCCCGCCATGGCCGCCGACCGGAAGTAGCCGCACCGCGCTTCCGTCGCTCTGCGCCAAATCGCCGCCGTTCGCGTCAGCCCCGCCCCACGGAAGCCACGCCCACTCGCGTAGCCCCACCCCCGCGTAGCCCCGCCTTCTCTTTTGCACGCGGGTTGCCCACACGTGATCAAACTGCAAATTCAACTCTTCTTGGGGTTTTTTGCCTATTAGAATCGCGGAGTAGAATGGCTTAGGTTGGAAGGGACCTTTAGGATCATGTAGTTCCAATCCCCTGCTAGAGGCAGAGACACCTCCCACCGCTCCAGGTTGCTCACAGCCCCATCCAGCCAGGCCTTGAGTGTTTCCAGGGACGGGGCACCCACAGCCTCGCTGGGCAACCTCTCAGGAAAGAATTTCTGCCTAATATCTAGTCTAAAGCTACCCTCTTCCAGTTTCTTAAAAAAAAGAAAAAAGTCTGTAGGTTCTGGAGACAAAGGTGATCTTGGCTTCAAACTTGTACCTTTTGTACTTTTTGTATTTTTGCACAAAAATACCTTTAAAAAGCTGATTCTAAGTAAGCCCATCTGAAGAAGAACCCTTCCACTTATTTGTGCTGGAATAGCAGCAGTAACACACTCACGTTTATTTATCTGACTTTACCATGAGAAATAATAAGCACTAAGACTAAATCTTGGCAGTAGGACAAGCAGGAAGGGATGTGAGTTATAGTAAGGAAATTCTATGAGATACTAGGAGAAATATTTTACCCTGAGGATACTCAGCTCTTGTAACAGAGAGGGCGTGGGATTGCCATCCTTGGGTGTATTCCGTGTGCTGGACAAACACTGGACATCTGGTCCTCCTCTGAGCCCTGGACTGGTCTACAGACCTCTAGAAATCCTTTTAAAGTGAGCAACTGTAACAATGAGTGACAGCAAAGTGTATAGCCACTGCAATGTCACAGGAATGATGGATGGACCTTACTACTTAGAATTAATTTCCAACTGCAACAGGCATTGTACCGAAATGCCTTATCAGAGAGCACAGCCTGAAAGCCCAGCACTTGCCTTGTTGGTTTAGCTAGCTACAAAACACCACATTTGTGTTTCCAGTAGCTGTCTATTCCCCAGCATTGTTTATGCCTTCAGAGGTTATTATCAAACTTAGAAATTACTTATCTTTTGCGTTAGCATCTGCTTTGATTTTTTTTCTTGAGCTAAACGCTAGAATTTCCTGTTGCTGCAGATAGGAATATTGAGCCTCGTCCCTGGGGCTGCGTGCCCTCTCAGTGGGGACTGCCCCCAGCTGATGCCCGCTGACACCCGTATGTATCATAGAAGAGAATCTGAAAACTTCACTGCATTTATTTGCATCACGTGTTTGAAATGTACATTCCTTTGGACAATAACTGCGTACCATGATTTTCACTATAAAAGCATTGGAGGAATCGTCCTCATCCGGAGGCAGCAGTAGGTAACAGCTGCACATTCATACAAACGAGGGAACACACCTGCAAGCACAGAGATCACAAAACACTTTGCACACTGCAAGAATGGCGCGTGATACCTTTTCTACAGCGGCCGTTTTCTGGTTATAACACTGACAGCTGTACCTAAAAACGAAAAGAGCAAACTGCCAGCTAAGGGCAGAGCTCCTGGGACAGCCATTCATTAACAAACACACGGCGTGAGAAACAAGACCTGAGCAGAAAGACAGCAAGTGAGAAATAGACCTGTAATGATGGATTTGGATTTCTTCATTGCAGGCAAATTCGAGCAATGAGCCTTGCAAGGCACTGTGGCACAGCTCTCGTACAACAAGGTGCAAGGAGAGCTGCTCCATGCCGTGCAGCGAACTGCAGTCAGACATGGAAGGAATAACAAACAGAAACACCTGCAAGCATCGGAACACCTCAGTCTGATACTGACTATAGGTTTGTCACCAGATGTGTACAGCTCAGGTGACAGTATCCATGTCTCTCTCAGGAGTGATCAACCTCCTGAGTCTTTATCCCCATAAAACGTAACAAAATGGTGCACACAGAGTCACTGTTGCTTAGCCATTTGTTTTCAGAGTCAATATGAAATGTAGCTGCAATTTTATACCAATACAATGTTAAAAATGTGGAAAAAAGTTTTTGATTCCAGGTGTCGCCACATTGCCCTTTTCATACTGCAGCACACCCGTCCTTCAGTTTCACATTACACAGCTGAAAAAGGTTTAGGAGCTCTGTAGGACGTTGTTGGCTTTTCCACGCTTCCAGCAAACTGAAGGAGTTCTGACAAAGCACAAAAATCAGATATCCTTATGCCATTCAGTTTAAAAAAAAGTATCCTGAGTTTAATATTCTGAGTGTGTGTGTGTGAGTGTGTGTGCGCGCAGTCATTTGGATAAGAAACTTCTCCAGAACTGCAGTGAATCAGCTTGTTTCAGCAGCTCCTGTGCCTCCTGTGGTGCTGCCCAGCACTGCATCCAGTGGAGCTCTCTTCTTGCGGATGCTTCGCCCCGAGGCGATGAGGTCGGCGTATCCCCTCTGGTGGGAGAAGGCGTAGGCAGAGCGCCGTGCAGACACCCCCCGCCGGAAAGCACTCTGCCTCCGCTGCCACTGCTCCTCTTCTGCCAGGTACTTCTTACGGTTCTTCTGGATCTGCGTGCATGCAAAGAGAAATAAATTTGTGGGTTGTAAGGCAAATCACTTGTTTTGTATTTTTTTTTCTTTTCTTTTTTTTTTTTTTTAAGAGTGGAAACAACCTGATACTTTAACAGAAAATGCTTAGCAGGAGGTTTTCTTGTTTAAATTTGATTCTGTTAGAAACAAGAATAAATGCAGAAACGCATGGAATTTTCAGAATGACCTACTGCATTGTTTTGCACTTCGTTATGTTCATTTATTTTTAGAATGTCTTTCATTAAAGCAAATTGAAGATGCACTGATTGAAAGCTATTCTTGTGTTTTCACACAGAATCACAGAACGGCCAGGGTTGGAAGGGACCTCAAGGATCACGAAGCTCCAAGCCCCTGCCACACGCAGGGCCACCAACCTCCACATTTCATAGCAGCCCAGGCTGCCCAGGGCCCCATCCAACCTGGCCTTGAACACCTCCAGAGATGGACGGGGCATCACAGCCTCTCTGGGCAGCTGTTCCAGCACCTCACCACTCTCATAGCAAAGAACTTCCCCTGACATCCAACCTCAATCTTCCCTCCCTCAACTTCAAACCATTTCCCCTTGTCCTGCTGTTACCCATCCTTTCAAAGAGTTGACTCCCCACACTAACACTTAATATCTTTTTAGACATAATTGCAGTATTAACTATTTGCAAACTCACATGCAATTTGCCAGCTCAAGGCAGAATAAACGCAAACAAAAATTGGCCACTATACCATGACACATAACTGACACTCCAAAACAGTGCAAATAACAAGAGAAGCCGTGCTGTCAGTAGCCTCAAAGCAAGTTTTGTGGTTTTACAAAGAGAAGTGCTAGGCCAAGCCAAAGAACAGATTAGCCACTGATCAGTTTACTGATCTGTAGGCTGAGATGCTGCATGTACATCTGCATTACACAGAGGCACATGAGGGATGCAACAACATGTTGAATAAGGCAGTGTTTGTCACACAGTTGGAGGCAGGCCTGAGCCAGCCCCTGGAGAGCCCAGCAGCCTCCTGGCCTCCAGCCTAGGGCACAGACCCCAGCTTGTCTCTCATATTAACACCAATGCTGATGCCTGTAAGTAAATATGTGCCAAAGATGAGACTTTACTCACTCGATCACTTTCTGAAGGACAAATTGTCATGGATAAGAAACGCTGTGCCACCACAGGGAGTAAGCAAACAGCGATTGTTAAAGCCATGGTCAGCCAGAGGTACAGCTGTCTCAGAGCGTTTGGAGCAGTTCCTAGGAATAAAAGGAGCAGAATTTAGTGGATGATGTGATCGTGGAAAGTAGCTACACAATGCAAATAAGATAATGAGTGCCACAGCTTCTTTCCTGTGAAGCTAGCACCCAGGCACTGAGCTGAGCAGCAAAACGTTCAGCTTTTATTCAGGCTCCAAAATAAATAATTAAAATAATACAAAGTTATTGTAGCACTACTATTACAATTTACCCACAGCCAGGTCAAAACTCCTCTACAAGCTGTGCGATGCTGCAAGACAAATGCCTGGCTGAGAGGCAAGGGTTTTGTCCTGCTTTAAAGGTTACAAAGCAAGAAGTTCTCCTGGTATCACTGCTGCAGATGTGGTCTGGAAAGCAAGTGATATTTTAGTACAAATGCCAAACACCCAATCTCACAGAACTTTTGTCAAACTGAGTCGCAGGTGTATCTTTAAACACACATAAAATACCCAGCTAGGAAGTATTCATTGAAGTCTAGAACGTTACTAAAGTTAAAAGAAAATATTATGTTAGAGGCAACTACCTTTTTTCAATTGGATTCAGTTTAGCAGAAGAACATAAAATTGAGGGGTGTGTTATCTCTTTTGAGGTTATTTAGATCTGAGGCAAGATACAAAAGATTTTAGAAAATTACAAAACTTGGTTTTCCTAAAAATGAAAAAATTCCAAACAAAGGGCAAGACACACAAAACACTCACCTGTGAACTGAAAAGTAGAAGGAAAGAGAACATGGATTCCTGCACTGTGGAAGTCAAATGTGACACCAAAGTAAATTGCAATACTCCCAAATACTGAGAAAGCATTAACAAAAGTCCAGTAAGATGTATCCAAACCAATCTGAAAGTAAACAAAAACTCCAAATGAGTTTATTAATTCAAAAAGCAAAGACAGGACAAATAATGTTATTATTTGTCATTCATGCAATAATGTCATTCAGTTACACTTCAGCCTAAGATACATAATGTCAGAGAAGCAGAGAAGGCAAGAACAGAGAAGCAAAAAGGCAAGCAGATGAAAACTTTTGCAAATTGTTTTGCTTTAGTAGACAAAATTAGAAACATGACCAGAATGTGTTTTCAGATCAAGAGAAGTAAGGAAGCTAAAGCTTACTTGCCTGAAGGTTGACAACAAACACAAGAGAAGTTGCTGCTGTGACAGCAAATGACTGATAATCTGAAGGTGCTTCTCCATCTTGCCCCATAGTGTGAAGGAAAGCTCCATATGGTATGAAGAAGATTACCAGTGAAGTTATAGCTCCATGAAGCAAACTTCTGAAGAATTTCTTGTAATTAAAAAGTAAATCTTTCTGTCCCAAAACATACAGTCTTGGGAATCGAAGACTCAATTTGTCACTCACGTCCTTAATAATGGAACAAAAAAAGAAAAGTTGCAGCAATTTCTTGTTCTAAGTGTGAACTTCAGAGAGTAAGAAATTCAACTACATAATGCCCCCCCTTCCCCTCACCCTCAAATGGCAGATTTATTTTTCTTTTCAAACATCTGTGCAGGCTGCCAAACTTTCTAGAGTCATGCACACAACCAGGAAGAAACAAGACTAGAGCTTCCAGCAAAGCTATTGCATACTCCATTTTCAGGGCTTAATGATTTTAATGATTTTTTTCAACCTTCAAGAGATTCTATGACTCTATGCTTCTCAGTTTTCAGCCCATTATTTGCAAGGACAAGAACATTCACATTTGTGTAGGGCTTTTCAGCTACAAATTGTGTTGGAGTTTTTCCCCTACACTGTGAATAAGCAGAAGACTACCATTGCATATCCTGACTTCTGTTCTCTAACATATTCTCAAATGAGAGGTTAATTTGATACTGAACTTATTTCTTAACTTTTGTAGTAGATGTAAACACAAACATTGATTTGTTTGGTCAGCAGGTAACCCTTGCATTGAAAAAAAGGTGAAGAGGGCCAACACCACTTGTTCTATTGCACTAAAAAGAAGCTGCACAAGGTGTATTTATTCCATTAATAAAAGTTCTTGCTGTATTGTATACACAAAATCACACAACATATTTTTAACAAGCAGCACTGGCACTGAAGACCTCAAAATTGACTGACTTTAGCTACTTCAGTAACGCCCTCCTTATTGTCTTTTGCTACCTCACATGCTGTAAAGAATACATGTTAAAAAAAAAATTCCTCCTGCATAAACGAAAGCAACTTAAAACTTGATGCTGAATGTTTTTGGATTAATCTGTTGTTAGCAGTGTGGAGAATACCTGGTCAAACAAGCCAACTAACAGAACTGGGAGACTCGAATACAGCACGTTGTACAGCGTGATGAACCAGTCTTCGTATGCTGTCTGAAAAGGAGGAAGAATTTAAATAGCTAATGATTACCTTTTTTAATTCACCTTTTCTATGATTTTCCTTCTAATACTTCAGAAAATAAATCTGCCCCATCGTACCACTGTATCATATTTCTCTGTTTACCATTTTGCTTAAGCCCGTGGAGATGCATCTCATCTCTCACAAGCTTTCTGGCACACAGAGGAGTACAGCCTTTCAACAGCATGTGAATTTCAAGCACTAACATTTACACTGAGCGCATTTCAAGCCATTCTCACCAGCAGTTCAAGATTAAAAAAAAAAAAAAAAAAAGAAGTTTTGGTTTTTTGCTGATAAATAAATGCACTGCCTCTTTTTACCTAGGAATATTTTAAGCAGAATGGTTAAGTGAGGTTTCCCAAACTACTGTTTAACAATCTCCTGCTTTTTTTTCTTCCCTGTACAATCATGATATTTATTTTAAGTATTCTGAAGTAACACTTGAAGTAAGTAGCTTAGTAATTATTATTACTAATTATTGATGCTAGTTTTGGGTTTCCAGCGCTTCCCAGGCTAAACGTTTGCTATTCTGCACTAACAAAAAGGAATACTTGCCTGTTAATATTGGACACGAGCATGCCTTCTTACCTGGGCAGAAAAGCCATTGAAGAATGAATACCAGATGTGGACTAGTGTGAAAGCGAAGTTTTTGTAGAAAAAATATCTTAGGAACTTGCACATCCTAATGTAAGACCATCGCCCGTGGACCAGCAGCAACCTCTGCAGATAGCGGAACTGCCCAAAAGAGTAATCACTGGACATGACAGCTTGCATCCCTTCTTGGCCACTGATTCCAACTCCAATGTGGGCAGCTAAGTTAATGAAACAAACACAACATACATTGCTAAACAAAGAGAGAGGAACAACGCAACCAAGGGAAAATCTTTCACCAGTTCTGATTCTCTGCTTCACGTTCTCCAGCCTCGTTTTATTTCTGCATAAAGCACAGAGGCTTCATTAAAGATTAACGCAACAGTGCAAACGCTCTTCCTTGCCCTGTTATTTAGTGCTCAGACCTTCACTGCTTTTTGGATCCTCTCTCCATGTTTGTTCTGTCAGAATGGATACAGGCAAATTTGGCTGAGGAGATAACTAAGTGATGAGACAGAGCGAATACACCCCTGAGCAAACTGGCCAGGCAGTTACAGACTTCCTAACAAGAACCGTATCCCAGACGTTTGTTTTTCAATGGAATTCCTTAGGAAGTGTTTCAAAGAGTGCCAGCTGCAACACAGGAGGCCAATGCCACAGAGCAAGGTGCATCTAAGCTATCCTTTTGTCTTGATAATGTTACACTCCTGCAATCCTTAACAGATATGGTAACAGATGTAAACCAAACCCCTTCTCACAGACTGTCTACATAAAAAGTTAAAACACAATGCCAAAAAAGCATGAACCATTTCACAAAGGGTCTTCTCAAAAAGGGAAAGCACAGTCACAGAAGGCTAACAAGGACTCAAGAAATGTTAACGTGGGCAATGGAACAGATGGCAGAGTCTTCTGTACAAGCAGAAATAGAGAAGAAACTGTGGAAGAACTCTCATAAGA
Source organism: Tetrao urogallus (assembly GCF_951394365.1). NCBI lineage: Eukaryota > Metazoa > Chordata > Aves > Galliformes > Phasianidae > Tetrao > Tetrao urogallus. Next base: position 75,193,616 of record NC_136816.1, read on the forward strand.
TATTCCCTACCAAGAGAAGTCTTACAGCTGCCTTACTTTTAATCATGTTCACATCATTGGCACCGTCCCCAATAGCCAGAGTAATAGCTTTCTTGTATTTCTTCACAAGATCAACCACCATAGCTTTTTGCTTCGGAGTCACTCGACAACAGATCACAGCCTTGCATTCACATGCCAAATCGACAAAATTCTTCTGCTGCTGCTCTTTGTAAGCTTCAGCCCTTCTTTTCTTCTCATTTTGCTTTTGTTTCTCTTCTTCTGTTTTGGGGAATTTCAGTTTAAGTTTCTTCTTCTTCTTCTTTTTCTTCTCTAGCAGGATTTCATTCTGTTTAACAAAAATGTTATGTTCCCTTCTACACCATTTTAAAACAGCACTCCAAGGGCTGCCTATATGCACAACACATTTAACTTCATTGTGTCCCATTTACAGTATTTTAACAAAATACTCATTAAAATGTTTGTCCAGAGAAGCAAATAAACAGCTATGGAGCAACGGAAACAATATACCTGGTGGAATGAACGAAAGTAAAATGCTTGTGTTTAATGTCACAGCACATCTACAAAGGAATATTTCTTCTGATGGAAGCTAATTCACCTGTTCAACACAGGTAGAAGCGTTTCTTATAAACACATGTTCATTTCTTTATACAGAATAAAGGCTCAGGTCTGGAATGCTGAAGTGCAGCAGATGGTCCTTAGCTCTCTGTTGTACTTTCTCCTTGGCAGGTGTCTGTAAAAGCAGCCTGCTGACAGGGCGGGTAATAGTCACTGAATTACTGATAGTCATCTCTGCTAAAAGCTCTTCTCTGCTTTCTAAGCTCACGTAAGAGCACCATATTGCAGGACTGATCAGAAAACCTGTCTTTTGTTTCTATGCTTTCACTCCTGTATTTCATTTCAAGCACAATTTCTGTGCTTGTACAGCCCAGCATCCTCTACAGCTGGCAGTGATCTCCTTCATTTTCTCATTTTGTTCCATTAGACTGGGATCCCCACGAAGAACAAACACTCTAAAACTTATACTGTGCTTTTGTAGAAGCTTCGTTTTACTTTGATGGCAGCTACCGGGGTGATGTGAAAATCCCAAGGCAACCCTTCACTGACTACTATTTTCAACCTTTAAAACTAAAAATACTTCTGAACATAAAAAGCAAACAGAGATGGTCAGCTGGTGGCACAATGGCCAAAGAATTTTCATTAATTGGTTTAGCAAAGGATACAAATGAACAATCCCCAAGGAAGGACACCGTGACATGGCAACACCCCCACGTCTCAAATACAAAGGAGATCCTTCTTCATACATACCAACCAGGAGCCAGTGATGATCAAGGCACGATTTCTACTTCCCTGAAAGAAGGGTTCATTCATTCTTAGAGATGAGTGTGTAGTTGATCCAGCTCTATTCCTCTGGTTTTCTAACCTAGTCTGAAGAAGACCACTGGGAAGAAAAGTGAACACTATTAGAGAAAAAGAGTTGAGACTAAACTTAGAACTAAAATAAAGTTTGCAGACACAGCATTTTGGGTAATTATTTACTGGTGAACTTAGCAGTGTTGGGCTCACGGTCGGACCTGATAATTTTTTCCAATCTAAGTGATTCTGTGCTTCAACTATTCTATAATCAGTCCCGGACTGAAAATCTGCAGGAAAGAAATGCAAGACCTGCTGCAAGGCTTCTCCTGACTTTCCTAAAATTGAGTCAGGAATGGCTGCAACACTGTCACACAACCCTAATTCTTCTCCTAGCCCCACACAGCTTTTCCTTGGGTCTGTTCATTTTGGCTAAGCTCAGAATACCTTGTAATCCATCATACGTATATTTTTATAGCTTAGGTCTGTGCTGCGTGAGCATAGGACAGCATAAAACATCAGCTGGAGTTCAAGGATAAGCACCAAGAGCAAAACCTGGCAAATATTCAAGATTTGGAATACAAAAGACCTGCTTAGCCCAATCCAGATGAGCTCCTATAAGCACTTTATGAAATCTCATGATTATCAGAGGAACGGGACCATTAATCAAAACAGGAAGCCATCCAAACTGATGGCATAATGCTCTCTCCTAAATGATGAGAAATTGTCAGAGATGAGCCAGCCACATCAAGTGCCTCAAAATGCCTACAAATCAATGAAGTATGAATGCTCTTCATGTTTATTTTATTTTATTTTATTTTATTTTCAGGCCATGGCAGCAATTTATTTATTTGGTTGCTTATTAGCATACTGTAGGGACCATTGTGACATTGCCACACAGTGAGAAGCCCCAGCATGACCATCTCCTGCAGAAGCCCAGAAGTAAGCAATCATCCACTACATGTTCCTCCATAGAGCTTAGAATATGCTAATCTTAAAAACAAATTCTTCAGAACCATTCAGAAAGTCTGTCTTCCTCAATACCAGTGTTTTCCCAGTAGAGGTTGCAGGTTTTTAATCAGCTGCACTACCAAGGACACAGAACTGAAGCTTAACGTCAACAGCAGCTGAACTAGAACTCAAAACCTCCTCCAGAATGCTACCACATTTACCCACAATGAAGACGTTGGCTTCTAAAATTAATATTCCAGAAAAAAAAAAAAATAGAAGCAGTGTACAGTTAAACAGCCAGCAAATGCTGTTCAGTCACTGAATGACTACCATGGGACAAACCAATGTTACTGCTAATCATGAAAAATGAACATTTTTAACTCCTACACAAGAAATTCCTTGTGTTTTTCACTTGCCTGATATCTTCTCCATAGCAGATCGTTGTTTCATCTGTTAAGAGTTCACAAGAAAATCCAATATTTTCAGCAGTTTCTACAACAGAAATAAATACATGAATATATAAGAGAGGAAAGTCTCTGCTTAAAGTTGAGTCTTGAGTAACTGCTGGGAGGAAGCCAAAAGTAATTTCTGAAATTATGTTTCAGCATGAAGTGTTCCTACGAAAAACATATTAGTACAGAGAAGCAGGGGAATACTTGTTAATTATTTCCCATAGAACAAGAGCTGTGCAGCAATAAAGATACAGTGGATAAGGGATTTAAAGTCAACAACTTTATATTTTCTGTGCCGTGTTTACTACCAATCATACACTATTGTGGTAGAATGCATTGTTACATGATGTTTCGAGTGCAGTAACTGCTAGCGGCCTGAAGAGTCTATCAGCCAACTTTATGGAATAAAGTTCTACCAAGACTTATTTAACTTGCTTATAGACAAGCTGTCTCCGTATCAGAGAGCCGTTACACCAAATCCAGCACAAGAATCAGTCAGTGCAAGAATGCCACACTATCCTGCCCCATCTTTAATCCTGATTCACAAGTGATGCTGATCTGACTGCGTCTCCATCCAGGCTGTACTACAGCCAGTCTTACTTGCAAACTTAATACCATTTTTTGATGAAATCTGACTGCAGAATATTAACTTCCAAAAGAAAAGTAAATTAATCTTGGTCAGCAGCATTTGTAATTTCTTTGAAAAGTACATTTTCATTGTAAAAATGATGAATTTGGCAAGCAAGTGTTCTGCCTTCAGAGCCAGACAAACTTGGTGGCAATGAAGATGCTTTTTGTTAAAAGCAAACTGCCGTTTGTTTGCTTTGTACCGAGAAAAGCAGTCACTGGGTACTTCTCTACAGAAGACAACCATGAAATCTGTCATGAAAGCTAATCTCAAGGAGGAACAGAAGTTGCACAGAAGCCCATCCATTACATCTGGGTTGGGAGTAGCTGGCATGAACTTCTGCACAGTTTTGATTTAGTTGGACTTTCATACTGCTCTTCTAGAAAATGTGCCTTATTATAAGTCTGCATTTGTCCTTGTTTCTCTTCTCACTGTTATCCTATTCTTGCTAGCTCTTTGGCTGTTAACAAACTCACCTTTTTTGTCTCCAGTAAGCACCCAGATTTTAATATCTGCTTTTGAGAGTTTTGAAATAGTTTCTGGAACTCCATCCTGTAGTTTGTCTTCAATAGCTGTTGCACCAAGAAGCTAGAAGACATTTGAGACATGGGCATTCAGTAGGATAATCATCTGTAGAAAATAATTCTTCTGAAGTAAAGAATAAAACTACTTTGGCTATGTCTGCAAGCCAAGGTAAGGCTCAAGGTAAGAATTAAGTAAAGACAAACCCTTGCATGTAAAAGTCACTACACTGAAATATAGATTCTAAAATGTAAGAAGATAAGCTGTTAGAAACTGGAGAAGAGGATGATTGAGATGGTGGAAAGTAAAGAAAACAAGCTGACTAAAACACATCCCCCTCATTTTTAAGCTTTCCTAAGAATTTGTATTGGTCCTAAAGCCAATAAAATACTGAAAAGATCTACATCAAAAGATGCTATAAACAAGGATAAATTATTTTCAAAGAGATCTGTTTCTTCCTACACAGGAATAAAAATGCATTAAAAATTTAATGTCTGACATACAATCAAGTCTTTTTCTATTTCCTCATATACTTTGTCCAGAGCTTCATCACGATTGCTTGTAGCTACACTGGCCTCCATGAACTTTTTATTCCATGCTTCAAATTCATCATGACTGATGTCTCTATAGCAGAGACAGAGCGTTCTTAGAGTTTCACTTGCAAAAACCTGAAAAATAATGAAAAGAACATTCACCAAAAAAAAAAAAAAAACCACAAAAACCCTTTGAAAAAAGGACTTCAAAGTTACAATCATAAACGTAAATCTAATAAAACAAAGTCTGTCTGCATAATAAATCTTGAACATCTCATAAATGCCAAAATTAAATTACAACTGACAAGGCAGCCTGAGTTAAAAGTCAATCTGAAAAAGTGATAAGCAAAACAGAACTTAGTGATACGGAATACTCCTTAATTAATAACAAAAATATAAACTAATAGACAAAATTTAAGTTCACTTCTCTTGGCAATGTAATTAATGCTTTTTTTTTTAAATATGCAAAATAACCTAGTATGGGTATGATTGTTTCTCAAGTTCGGGATTATGTATATAATCAATTACATATTTGCATTTGTTTTAATAGCTCAGCAAAAGGACATGAACTAATTCAGACTATGATCAAAACAAATTTAACATGAGATTGCAAAAACAGCATATAAAAGGCAAACATACATCTAGTGCTTCTTCCGTCGCTTCTCTCTTTAAATTCCTTGGGTGCAACCGTTCAAAAATTACTGTATCAGCTCCTTTACAATACAGCCTGATACGTCCATTGGATTCTCTTACTGTTGAGTAAAACAGGAGTGTTGGACAAAATTGCGGGAGGACGTTTACATAAAGGAATATTTCAGATTAGATTCTTCATTCTACTACTAAATACACAAAACTACATGACCATGTTTCTACATGGTACATCACCCCTCATACTGTTCAGCTCAGCACCTAGGTTGAGAAGTGCATTTCTCTTTCATGACAGGACAGGATATTTAGATTGTCCCCCAAAAATACATTTTTGGTGATGTTTCATACAACATTAACATCTCACTTGCACACTGGAGCAGGGCAGAGACATACACTAAAGATATTATGCATCATAACCATCACCAAAAAATCAAAAGGTCTGCAAACAACTCAAGACTGACTATTTTCAAAGGTAATTAGAACAAAAAATAAATAATTTTTATTTTATATTTATTATTATTATTTTATATATTTATACCTCAGCCTGCATACCTCATTCCTACGAAGCACATACACAACCAATTTGGTTCTAGGAAAACAGGGAATGAATTATCTTTGTCACATTACTTCAAACTTCTACTAAAGGAACATAAGATCTCCAGTAGAGGCCTCATCTGAGCACTATTGACTGCTGAATGGACACATTTGCACCTAATTACAATGCCTTATTTTGCGACTGAGATCAATGTGGACTAAAATCTATCAAAAAACTTTGTGTCTGAGAGCCATCTCACCTAGGAAATACAAGAGACTTTTCCTAGAAGAGATCTTGCAAACTAGAGGTTGGCTGTTGTCAACTTACCAATGACAGACATTCGTTTTCTATCACTGTTGAAATCCAGGATCGCGAGGACATCGTAGGTTCTTTCAGTTCCCATTTCACTTATTGTGATGGTATTTTGTGTTCGTGAAAGAAAAACATACCCAAAGTTTCTGGCTGCTGTAACCAAGGCCCCTTCATCTGGGGAGGCTGCCTGGTAATTGATCTGACCTGCATCATTGACAAGTGAGAAAGAAAGCAAGCCAGGGCACACCTGAGCGTTATAGGGGCACTCGGATCACACAGCTGAAAATTTCATGCAAAGTGACTGAAAGCCAAACATGTAATGTTGCATTCCTCCCCCTTTTGAAGTGGCATCTGACACAATGCTGCAGCACCTGACAGGAGTGCCACCAGAGGAGGAGCACTGGGACCATCCCTTTTTATTATGGGTACTTCCCAAACAGGCTGAGTCACTGGTCCCCTTCCACCCAAGCACAAAAGCAAAAACTAACTTATCCATCTCAAAACAAATATTACTTAATTTCTCAAGTACTGTCATTTGAACACTTCCACAAAAGTGCCAAAAACCAAAGCAAAACATAAGTCCTTGCCCACAGGTACCACCAACACAGTACAATGGAAACAACTCCCAAAAGGTCAGTAGCAAGAGCAGGAGCATGCAGGAAACTCGTGGTTTCAAAGAGATCTCTCTAAGATTGGAGTAAGGCAATAGTGCTCTCCTCTTACGTTGAGCATCTCATAAATGTTCAACCTTAATTTCCACATGTGTATGAAGTCTTCATCACACCATCATTCACCTTCACGCTTAGTTTCTATCAGTCTTTCTGTTACTCATTTTTGTTACTGGCTGCTGACATCATTTGGGTACACCTCCAGGACTGTATTTCAAAGAGTAAACAAATGAAATCTTCATGTGGAAAATGCTCAGCTTTCCACACTGAAAACAAGTTTCCAAATGTTTGCACTTCCACATGTGTATGGGCAACCAGAGACTATGCTAGTGTCATTTTATTTAAGGCTTATGTTTTTGAGGTTTAAAGATGCTTCTGAGCAGAAAGAAGACTGTTCACAGGAACTCAAGATGTTTATATAAACCATTCCACTACCTTTCTCAATCTGCTGTTACTGAAGGTGCGTATTTGCCAAAACTGTAACCATCATTAAGGACAGTTTTCCTTCCACAAAGAGCTAGATAAATTCAGCACAGGATCTGGGTTTTGAAGAAGAACTGGGTCTTGCTTCTGTTTAATTTAAAAGAACAGTCTATACCTCCTTGCTTATAAGATCAACATTAGTTTTGGATTGCTCTGTTGTGCAACTGAACTTCAATTACTGTTTCCAAGAGCAGAAGAAAAAAAAAATACTCACCATTGGAAACATCCACCATGACTGTATGACAAACAGCGAGCAGAAGAAAGAACTCCTGGATTTCTGGTTCCTTTTTGGACTTTATTTGCTCTATGAGATAGTGATCATAGAACAAGAATTTTCCATCTGCATACATATTCCAGCTGAAATCCACTTGCTGCTTAAAAATAGAAGAATTAGTGTTATCCCATGTGCAATTTTTTGAGCCTACCTGCCTCTCCTCATACCTTAGCATGACAGTGCTCCTACAAAGTGCAGGGTCTGTGATGCTGGATCACACCAACCTACCTCTCGGTGGCTTGTGAGCTGGCCTGCTCCATCCCGACAGTCTCCTGCGATGCAAGCATCATCCGTTCCAAGAAACAGGATAGGTAAAAAAGATTGTTACAACTCGTTCACAAGGTCAGCAGTACAGAGTAGCTACATATATCGTACCAGAATATCTCAGATTAAAAGAAAAAAAAAAAGTCAGATTCATTCGTATCATCAGTACCTTTTATTCTGGTGGCTATACCTGCCTACGCCAGGTGTCACTATGCCAGTGATAACAGAAAAATTAGAAAAAAGGCGTCTTGCAGAATTGTCATAAAACATCCATGCTGTTCTAACAGAGCTTTCACTGTCAGAAATCCTTCTTTTTAACTCGGAGGTCAGATGTTTAAGAAGCACACTCTGCTGTTTGCACTGACAAACAGTGGTTCTGTTACGGAGAACACCACTGTGTTATTCCAAATACTGAAATCTAGACAAGCTCTAAAAAAATAGAAGGAACTAACATTAAAATGAAAAGCTACTGCTCTTACCACACTTGCTTAGTTGGGCCTTGGATTAACCCTGTGTCAAAGCATTTCTAATAAAAGAAAGCAGTCTGTAAATTACTCGTTTCAGACTTTTCTACTGGGAAGACTCCACTTCACTGTTTGCCCTTCAAAAGGATGAAAACAAGGGGAAAACTACAGTTCAATTTTACTGGAGCTTTACTCAGTGCCAGGGCTACGCGGTGGAAGTTTGAAACGAGAAGACCTCCATGCACCTGATTTCAAGCCAGCATTCAAGTTCCTACTCATTTTCACAGACTTACAGTGGAAGATCAACCCGAGGCTGCCAGCTGCGTTGTGCATGCAGGCTGTCAAAGAGCCCCTGACACACATCAGGTGCACAGAGGACAGTGGCTGGGCAAAGACACTCTGAGCCGTGCACCCAAATATGGAATCGCCAGTGCTACCGCCAGGAGCAAACCCTGCCTTTGGTACTGCAACACTTTGGCACTTGACGTGGAAATCAGAACCTGGGTTTCCCTGTGGGTCTTGCAACTTCATGGCACAGACTTACCGTATCTTTGGCCATTTATGCAGCATTTTTTAAATGTCATGATGTTCTGTGTGAGAGTTCCTGTCTTGTCGGAGAAGATATAATGGATCTGCCCCAGCTGCTCATTCAGAGTGGTGGTTCTGGCCTTTGCAGCCGTGTCCTTCTCAGGGTAATACATTTGCAGGTCCCAGTTTATAAAATAACTTTGGCCCAAACGAATCACTTCGACGCTAAATTAAATAAACCAGAAGTTGTTGCTGCCAGTTGTAACTTATATTTAAAATAATGACATTTTATCAGATCTGGAGGGCTCTGGCTGTACTTTCAGGGACTCAAGATTGCCCATATAACATAGGAGCTGAAGCCAAAACAATCACATTTTACCAGTTTATTACAGAGTGCCATAACCCCTAGACAGGCCACTCAACCCAACGTCAGACCACACAGCTCAACTTCAACAACACTGCAGTGACTGCAGAAAAGCCTCTGTGGCCTGATCAAGCCAAAAAATATCAATGCTGCTACAGCAAATAGAAATCCAACATGGGAATAGCATTTTAAGTACCATTTGGAGAAGAGGAGGTAGAAAGCTGAAGGACTTTATGTTCTAGATGTGCTTGTCAAGAGTAAAATCATTAATGCGTTTAAACTCTGACATCAGAGCATCGTATACCCAAATTCTAGTGATTTTGAAGTAAAACAAATACTAACATGCTATTTGTTAGAAGCAACTAATAAGAATTCATTGTAGAATCCCCAATTAATAGAACTTGATTTTTATTACTACTATTAAAAAGCACCTCCTTTCTGTTGTATTCATGTTCACTGTGGTACCGTAATCTTTTCTTTAAGATCTATTTCATGTTAAGAAGGATTTAAGCTTTGAAACTGAAGTGTGAGTAGGAGCTTTGAGGCTGAAGTGAAAGCCACTGGAAATAGAAATTATTTTGATAAAATAAAGTCTTAAAAATAGTATTCAACTTTTTGTTGACTTTGTGAAAATTCTGACGTTATTGGGATCACAGTAGTTAAATTAGAAAAAGGCCAGCTTTGCACAGTTTTAAATCCAGCCACAGTGGGCTGGATGGGATTTTGAACAGCCTGGTCTAGTGGATGGTGTCCTTATCCATGGCAGGAGGGTTGGAAAAAGATGATCTAGGAAGATCTCAGGATCTTCCAACCTGAACTATTACACGATTCCATGATTCTATGATTAGAGCATTAAGGTTTTTCTTTAGAAAATGAATATGTTTTTTCATTTTATTACAAAAGTAGTTTCCTTCATGCACTGTAAGATTGTAGAATTAGATCAAGAATTTAAATAGCAGAAAGATATGTCTCCTATACTGTCACAGATCACTGCTTGGGAAAGTTTTCTCCTTAGTCAAATTGTAAAGTACATATACACTTAACAATGTAAGAAAAGTTCAGCATCTTCAAATTCTGTCTCAAAGGGATTTGGGTGATGATTTTATATGAAAATGTTACAGAAAAAAATCACCTTCTTCTAGAATCCTAATGAATAGAGCATAGATAGTATATCTGCCTGCGTTCCCATCCAACGTGAAGCTGCATCTGTCACTACCATGGAAAATCAACTTTGTTGGCTGTTAGTTCATGCAATCACAGAATACCATCTAGTTCCAACCCCAGTAATATAGGCCAGTCACTACAGCAAGCTGCCCAGGTAAACTCAGCCCCGAATGCCTCCAGGGAAGGGGCATCCACAACTACTTTGGGCAACCTGTGCCGGTGCCTCACCATCCTCTGAGTAAAGAATTTCTTCCTAGTATAATTCAGAAGTTTAGTAACTGAATTCTATCAACGGTCCGACTGTTGAAAGGTGCTGACCTACCTCACATAGAGAGAAATGGGAACCATAGTGTTGAGAACAATGATGTAGCCCCAGAAGTTAAGGAAGCCGCGGTAGGGAGGACTGTAGTCCTGTGCATCATAGAGGTACCAAGACGAGTTGCCAATCTGCTGCTCCCAGTAGGTGTGCCCGATGGCGAGGCCAGCCGAGAGCAGGATGAGGACAACAAAAATCTGCAGTGTACACACACAGGCATATGGCACCTCAATAACATTTGCTAGACTTAATTCCCACATCTCCATATTCAAGCCAAAATATTACAGGTACAATAAATAAAGAGAAGGTGAGCGAACCTTTCCCACAAAACAGACTCTTTAGGTAATCTGGGTTCTAATTTCAGTCTATTCCCCAAGCACAGTTCTCACATTTTGACACTTGCTTAAGTAGGCAGCAAGTAGGGCACAGGAACATGCACTGAGCAGGGCCGTACTGGTGCTAAGTGCCTCCACCTGCCAGCTGCCTCTACCTCTTTCCCATATCTCAGGGAATCATCTTGCTGATTAAAGCATGGGCTGGGGGACAGAGGCATTCCTCATACAGGCTCCAAGAGAAGTGCAGGTGCTGAGAAGATCTTGGGAGGACCTGGATCCTCAAGGCTCTCTACCCAGCAGTTCAGTGCAGACAGAAGCACCTGCAAGACTGGTTATGACATACATTTCTGCATCGTGCAGGCTGCCTTATATCTCCATTTTAGGGCCACAGATTCCAACAACGCGAGATACACTGTTAGATTCCTCCCCCTACTTCATCCCAACTCAAAACAAAGTAGATGTACACTGTTTATATCAAAAGGAAAAAAAAAAGCTTTCTAAGTTTGCACTCACTATGTTTACTTAAAAATGAACTCAAACTTCTGAATTTTAAAGAAAAAAAGCTTACAGTGTAAACCATGTAATTCATAAGGGAGTCAATTTTTGTCCTTTTAAATTTCGTCTTTCCACTGTTTTTCATTATTTTTGTATCAGCACCTAAGGGAGAATAAAGAAAAGGAAACATTTAACACAGCAAATGCGATTTTTAAAAAGTGGGAATAGTCAAAATTTGTAAGAGAAGGGCACAATTTTCCTCCTGGGAGTACTCTTTTGATGAGCAAATGTTATGCACATTAATTCCACACATACCTGCAAATATGACAACCCCATGGCAGAAATCTGTATTCCTAATTTTACATCCACGTAATAAGATCTTGTCAGCATCTAATGCATAGCTCCTGTTTCTCCAGAACAACGTTCCTGTGAACTTATCCAGTCGGTTATTAGGTTCTTCACATTCAATCAGACCTAAATTTTGAGAACGTGTTTAATAAACAGCATTTTCCACCAAAAACCTCTTGTCCTCTTTTTCTTTTAATACTTCTCAAATTTTAACAAGGGCCTGACTGCCAGAGCAAAGCTCTCTCTGGATCTTAAGCTCCAGGATGAACACAGCATTCAGCTCCTTTTGCTACCAAAGACTTCCCAGCAACGATCTCACAGGGTAAGACAAGCCTTTGCTGCCTGTTCAGACATCTGTGAATATTTAGGCTACAAAAAGTGACACTTTAATTCTACTCTTAGAACTTGCCCTGTTCCCACTGTCTCTCATCCATCACCTGATAGTTCCACTCCCACATTCAGCTCGCCCTAGAATTTTGGTTCATGTTGCACTCATTTTCATCAAAACATAAGTAAATAAATAGACAACAGACTTACCAACACATAAGTAAATGAATAGAAACCTTTCCAGGTACAACTCCAACAGCAAACTGTTCTTTTTTTTCCCCCCATAGAAAAACACATGCAAATGCTAGTAAAAGGTCAATGTGCCATAGTTCATTCAAGCCCCAGGTCTTATCTTCAGATACACTGTATTTTGCTCAGCCTCACAGCATCCTTGTGCAATTTGCCAGTAACTCCAGCGTCACAAGCACCAGTATTAATGCTTCAGTCCACTCTCTGCTGTATTTATGTGGGCTGTAAATTATTTGATCAACATTTGAATAGCTGTAATAATAAAAATACAACTGTACAAACCATTGAAGTCTGCCATCGCGTTCTCCTCTTGAAGATACCTGTCTGTTATCTCAAGGGCCATTTTAAATTTTAAGTTTGTCTCACTAAAAATAAAGGATAAAAAGCACACTGTATTAAGAGCTTTGATACAGGAAACACGTGTTTTTGAAGAAAATTAAATTAAGTGAATCAGTGCACAATAGACACCAGCCTCCCACTTGGAAGGAACAAGCAAAGCTATGCGTTTCCACGGGCTTGAAACACTCAAGAGCAACACAATCAATTATTACACTGGCTGATTTTCCTCACCTACAACATCAGACACTGCAACAACCCCTTACCTCCTCTCACTCAGAAAAGTGAGGTTTCTCAGAAACACTGCTGTACTACTACAGCAGTAATTAAGTGCAATCAATGGTTTGTTCAAAGCAAAATTTAATAACTGACATTGTTAAAAGCTCCAATTGAGAGCAAACATTTTGCATGATGTTATAAATTACTGCTTACAAGATCACTAAAAGTTGACTGAGAAAGCAAAATTAACATCACCTCATTAGGTGAAGTCCCTGCCATCACAGACTTCTCTTGAAAAAACAAAAAAAAACAATACTACATTTTCTGACAACATGAACTAAACAACACTTGCAAAACAACATGACAGAAATAGTAAGATTTACACTGTTTAAGCAGCATCAATGAAAAAAAACTTCCACAGAAAATTGTTTGCTTATTTGGACTTTTGTTGGTGGTTATTTTCATTTTTCTCGCTCAGGCAATAAGACACGATTAGAAAAACAGAAGAGGGCAGGTTGCAGATCTCTGGCAATAGATAGTCCAAGCTCCTGTCAGCAGCTAGACCTCAGATGAAGTTATCCAGCATCCCATCAACCTAAATCTTGATTACAACAATGGTAAAAATTCTTCATCGTGAGAATAACCAATTCTTACACAAATCCAGGCAGAATTTCTCCTGAAGTCTCTTGCATTCCTTGTGCTGTCAGTGTGCATCCTTGGGAACACTGTATCTTCACTGCAACTGTGAGATACTGAAAGACTGTTATTAAACGACACTTCTCCAGGCAGAATACCACCACTTCCTGCTCCTTTTCTCAGTGTTCCATGTTCACCAATACTTCAGCCATCTTGGTGGCACTCCAATGGACCCTCACTAGTTTTTAATGTTCTTCAAACTGTTGAAATCAAGCACTGGGCATTTTTCCTGGTGCGGCTAACAGGTGTCAGGAACTATGGAACAATTTCATCTCTTGGTTGGTTATAGTAGGCCTGCCAGAGTCCACTGCTCCAAGGGTGCACTAATGGCTTGCTGTCCACAACAACCCCCAGGTTCTGTTTCATGGACCTCCTGCCAGTCAGATCCTGGTCTGAACTGCTGGCTGGGATTACCCCACTCCAGGTGCAGAACCTCATAGTCACCTTTGCTCTCAATTTAGTTCAGCTGGTTTCCCCATTCCTGTCCCCCAGACTCATGGTCTGTCTGTCCAGTTCTGACATTAGCAACTCGTCCATAAGCATGTATTACCAAATGCACTCATAAAATCAAGGTGGATTACATCTTCTGCTATGAAATGGGCCCCATATCCAATTTAGAAGATATTTCGAGACGGAAGCAATAATCAGGCTGGTTAAGCACAATGTTAATCCTTGGCTTTCCCCAGTCAAATTCTCGTCTTTCGCACGTCTGTAAATAGCTCCCATGATCTCTCCTGTTCCACAGTTTTTCCAGGGAATGAGGTGAGGCAGCCTGGTCTGTAGTTTCCCTCTTTTTGGCTCTTTTTGGTGGGAGGGTGTGATCCTTGCTGCATTCCATGCCTTGGGAACTCCCCTTGTCTCTGTGATCTTTTGAAGAAGGCTGACAATCATGCAAGAAAGCTTTTACCACCCTCAGATGAATCCCACCACGCTTGTCTCACAGTTTGTACAGGTGATCCTTGACTGGACCATCCTCTACTACCAGCTGTTTGCCATTTGGTTTACCATTGCTGCTTAGCACAAGAAGTTAGGAACTGACCTCTCCCATGAAGACAAAGCAATTAATCACAACCTTACCTCAAAAATAACTGCATTAATTTAATTGCCTTATTTCTGAAATACACTCTTATTGCTCTTTTACCAGAAAGCCAAAAATAAATTAAAAAAAAACCCTTTTGTACATTCTTACCCATCTAGTTCAGCTGTCTCTACGTAGCAGAGGCTGTTTGGTTCTGAGCTGGATAGCAGCAAAATATCAGCCTAGTAAAACAAATAAATAAGCAGCAAATAAATTCAAGTCAAGATCTGTACAGAATTCTGTAGGAATACGAAAGAAACGTATCTAAAGCACTTACAGGAACGAAACTATTCTTCTTCAGACGAATGATATCACCAACTTTAATATCTTTCCATTTTGTGCTTTTGAACCTAGTAGCAAAATAGTTTAATGATTATTACTATTTCATCTAGAATAGTATCCACCCTACAAATCATGAAGTACTAAACTTTCTACAGTACAAAAACATTACATCTTGGTTAAGATGCCTCTTGTTTTTGGAAACAGTAATTTAAATGGGGGTCTAAAACTTGGAAGAAAGCTTATCTCCTTTCTTCCCTGCTTGCTTTTATATGGGTTTCTGTCCACCTCTCCAACGAAGCTGCTCTTAGCACAGATTGAGTGTCACTAAGAACTAAGTTTAAATGACTACTTTCAGCAATTTCCTTCTTTTTCCCTATTAGGTTTTCACACAGACACATGGAATAGCAGAGAACAAAAAGCTGAACCTTTTCTGTCACATATGATTTATGTAACAAAGCAACAAACATCAGTTACTAACGTAAGAAGAAAACCACGAACCTTCCCTCCCTGATGACTTCACATGCTCTATTATTAACCTCATTGTCCATCCTGTGACGAACCTGAAAAGCAGCAGGAGAAAATGTACACCCAACCGCATAGAACAACTGCTTTCTTTTGCTTTTAGTATCAACAGAACTTGTTTCTTACTATGTCATCCACTAGGTCTTTGACCGCAGTTATTCCCAGCACCAAGAGTAAGGGCACCAGCGTTGTATACCACGACAGAGTACTGATCTGGGGAATTGCCTATCAGAGACAAACAGAACCAGTGCAGGATAATCATCAGGCTCGCTTCAGAAACAGTAAGAACAGTTTAACAATTGTAATTGCTTGTACTTTCTCTTGGAGCTTCTGGTTTATGAATGGGTCATGGAAACCATCATGTTTTACACAGTAACAGACAAAAGAAACAGCTTTTCCTCACAAAAT
This sequence comes from Tetrao urogallus, assembly GCF_951394365.1. Classification (NCBI taxonomy): domain Eukaryota; kingdom Metazoa; phylum Chordata; class Aves; order Galliformes; family Phasianidae; genus Tetrao; species Tetrao urogallus. Next base: position 75,209,367 of record NC_136816.1, read on the forward strand.
TAATCAACTCTGCAACTAGCTAGTCTAAGGGAATACAAAAGTAAGGTAAGGTGATCAGGATTTCTGTTAAGATATCCTTAGTTTCTATAATTGTTCAGATATGGTCCCTCACAGAGCATCATGCAATTTCCTAGAAGGACAGCAACGAATTGTGTCGTGTTATTCAATTTGGTAGATCAGCACCTCAAACTCATTTCACAATTCGTATTCTCTGTTTATAAAACATGCCTTACCTGCAAAATGAGGAGTACCAGAAAATAGCTGTTGGCTGCTCTTTTGAACTGTTCAAACAGATTCAGTGGTAAAAAAGTGACAAGGTTGTACTTGTACGTCTTAATTGCATTTCCCTGTTGAATAAAACAAGTGTCATTCATAACATAAGATTCTTCTTGCTTTACAAATGTACAGATCATACTTTAATAAAACATTTTACTAGTGAAATCTTTCCTATAAATTTTGTTAGACTTGTAGCTTTCTTCAACAGTTTCACATGGGTTACTATCATAATGAAACACAAAAAAAACAGTCTGTTTCACTGGCATTAACACAGCCAAAAACCATCACAGACTTCATATCTAGCTTTGTATCACCAGGGACTACAGAACATCACACAGCCACAGTGCAAAAAGGACACAGCCTGTCCCCAGGTAGCTCCCGTAGGAGCATGGTGCAGGGGGTAAACTTCAGTGCTCTCCCCATCCTGTTCTGTTTTCTCTGTAAGGCATATGAGCATTATTTGCTATATACACAGCATCACTGTTAGGGATGCAATTGGTGTCCGATGTCTACCCACAAAAAGTACATTCAGACACAAGTCTTTGAATCAGACTTCAGGAGGGACTATGTGAGATTTGCTCATGACAACCTCCATCAGTCAGGCATAGAAGACTTCTATTTGAATAACGGCTCCACCTGCAGAAATTTTGGTATAAAATGTTCATACTCATGCATTAAATAACATGAAGTTTGCAAGGCAGATATCTCAGCAGGCACAAGGAAACACATAAGCCAATGCACCACCAATAACACCATACACTTAACATGTTAACCCCAAAGTCCAATTTTGTGCCAATCACAACTGGCACCGCAAATTTAATACTTTGAATTAAAAAGTCTCCTTGATCCTAATCAGGTGTACTTGCAATAACGCCGTTTAAATGAACAGACATTCCCTACTGTCTAATTTTAAGACTGTTCCAGACAAGCTTCATCAGAATATTGCTTAATCCTACACACAGCCTTCTTTGATGAAAGAAGACAGCTTTATGGATGTTTGCAAGAGCTGTAGTTTGGGAGATAAAATTCAGAGTCAGGACTGAGGATATCTAGTTTTTAATTCTTTACTTTGTCTTAAGCAAGTCTCATGATACCTAAATTTTCTATTCACAAACTCAAATCAATTACATTTCCCTGCCTCTACTGGAAATCCTAATAGAGTATTCATTGTGGCTTTTACACCAGTCAACAACGTTTGAAAAGATTTTAATGAGATCAAGCAAGCATTCACCCTGACAAGTCCTATAGTCATGTAATTGAGGCACAGAAAACTTACAGCATATTTGCTTTTTTTGAAGCACAGAAATATTTTTCTCTTAAACTGGGGCTGTTCATGGAAGTGACGATCATTTGCTTTAACTTGCCAGCTGCAGTCTGGAAGAAAAAAGTAAATAAGAGTCAAGATTTGATTGTCACACATGAGGAAGCCATTCTACCAGTGTCAGGTTCTTTCAAACGCCATCTTTTTAAGGTAATTCCAATTGAAACAAGACTGGAACTGACTTTTCATATTATACTGTACAATAAAATGTCTAAGATATTTCCAGATTACTAGTCTTTACTAACAAATAAATAAATTAATTAAAAAATAAACTGACGTAGGAAAAAGTCAAATAACAATTTGGAATTTCCACAGGAAACTGAAAACATAGAGAAACATTCAGTCAAGCACCCTTGACTAAATTCCCTATTTCCACTCTTTCAGTTTGCTTTTGCTAACAACCGAAGCACCGTGCACTCAAAAAACAGGGTTTCTCAGTCTTCTTAAAAATTGATACACTCATTTTTTTGAAAAAAATGCATTAATATAAACATAGTGTGTTTTCATGAACAATCACAAGTAAAAATTTGATGTGTTCAGCCATAAATTTTCATTGCTTGCTTGAAAACTCAGGAATATGAATTACAGTATGCAGCAAATTTAATAAAACTAAACAAGAGACGTCAGCAGCAGCCTTCTGAAGTTTTGGACAACAATCTCACAGAATCACTTACAAAGCTACCCAGCAAGCTTGCTTAGATCTGCAACCTTCAATATTTGGCATTTAAAGCTGGAATTGATACATAGCCTCCCGAGGGAAAAAGTCTCAAAAGCATTTCCTAGGAAACCATCCATTTCTATTCTGAAGTTGTTTAGAAAACTAAGAAAACCAACAATCAAATAGAAATAACTGTGTTATGCTTTTTCAATTTTCAGGTTATGGAGAAGGCAAGTAAGTGAAGCTCTGCTCAAGCAGTTCTTGGACTGCAGGCCACGTACTTCTAGGATCCACCTTAATTAACTTGAGGATACATGGCAGATCATTACTGTTATGCACCAGGTAGTGGCACAGAATTCTACATGCAGACTGGAGTTAAGTTGATTTTCATACAGATATTTATTAGATTGAATTGCCACCAATCGCTCCTCCTTTTAGGTAAGCTAGATGATCTTTGGAACCTTGAAGAAGATGTTTAAGGCCCCTTCCAATCTGAGCCATTCTGTGACTCTAAACCAGTCCAAATCCTATCTAACACACAAATTACAAAGAGAAGATGGATCCACATGTGGCTTGCTTCTGGCTTCAGTACTACTAGCTACCCAAAGAAAGTTTCCATCAGAGTAGTACCTTTTTTCAGTGGCTCTTGGCTCTCCTTGGTGCTGCTGTTGATTTGGTTTTGCTCTTCTTCAACGGCAGGCTGCTGGCTGTCTAGCTCATCCTCTGTGTCATCATCACTGTACGGCACCACTTCGTCATTAGGTTGGGAATCCTCATCGAAGGTGGTCTCCGAGTCCCGTTCCAAACTCATGCTGCCAGTGCCCTGCAGACATTTTGTAAAGGTTTAGAAGCAGAGCTAACAAAGCAGGTATTCACAAAGTTTATTTGCCAATAATGTTTAGCAAAAAAAACAAATTTGAAACTAGTTCCCCTGGAGTAGCTGAGGGCACAGAACTGTGCTGTATTTAATTACACACACACAACACAGCAGACCAGGAAGATCTTACAGTCATGATACAGGACATCTTTAATGGGATGCAGAAACAAGCTAGCCTGGGAACATCCAGCTCTCAGTAGCCACGCCACCCACATCTGCAGCAGCATCAGGATCAGAGGGGTGCAGGAGCTGGGCCCTAGCCTTCTTCAGCATTTTTAGGTCACTGAGACCACTTCCACACCTTCAGCTGCTTGCTGCAGCTGACAGCATCCAACTGGCTGTAAACTGAACCCAGCAACCAACTCTCACTTGTAACTTCAACCCACATCCTCCCACAAACAGCCACCTGTACAATTCCTAGGGAGCTCTACACTGACAGTTGGCCTATTCACTGCTTCACTTAGTGTCCTGGCATTTTAATGACTGACCTGGTACAACAGTTCAGATTGCCCTGATGATGTGTACTGTTCATTTCTAGCCACGCAATTTCCAAAATTTGTTGTACTCAAGCTTCAGTTACTTGTTTTGGAAGATCAACCCTTCTGAAAAGACTGATGTGATTGAAAACTCCAAGGAGAAGAAGGGGCTGCCTCCTGGAGCTCAGGAAGCCTGCCAGCCCCAGCCAGCCTCCCCTGGGTCCCCACAGCCCAGTGTCACCTCAGCACATGCAAGGCTGTGTCGCTCTATCTCCACACTGCTGTCAGCAAAGCCAGCCAACAGCAATCACTGGGGCTGACACCAAACCCTGCTGGTAACCGCTTTGGTTTCCGTTTTTACAGAGCAGAACTGCCTCCCTTCCTTAATATCTCTTATGAGAGACATAAATATTAAATGTGCACTTAATATGCTGCTCAAATGACATGACCGTAGGCTGGCAGCCCAAAGCACAATGCACTTCTGAGCAGCAGCACACGAGAGAATGCTTCGGAACAGCCAGCTTAAAATTAAAACCAAGCCTACAGGCATCAGATCAGAACGGATGGATGGACACAGCTTCTTATAAAACCACACATGCTGCTAGGAGCCACTCACCAATACCATTAGCTGGGACATTACAGCCGGTCACTAACACATGGGACATGCAACGTGAAACTTCTAATTGCCTGTTCTAAATACTCTCGGAGTTACAGAACTCATGAGACTCATAGACTGAGCAACCACAGTTCCCTCAGCTGCTCCTCACTGAGACTTGCAGAGAAGCAGTCACAGACACTGCAATATTAACACCTCGTGTGTGGAACAGAATGCAGGGAACAGCTGAAAATACTTACGTATATGGTCCTCAGAACTAAAAGCACCACTGGATCTTTGAACTGCTCTCAAACTAAGGCAAAACAAGTTCACACACCTGACACACAGAGTCTTCAGTCTATTAATCCTTACTCAACTGATTAATTAATTAATTAATCATGAAAAGACCTAGACGTATAAAATAAACCCAAACCACCACGCTGCATTTCTTTTATAAATGCACAGCTAAATGGAATCACCTAAAACACGCCATGATGCTACCAGTCCGATGGCCTGTCCAAGGGAAACTGAATGGGATTGCCTTCCTTTTGCATCCCCAAAGAACTGAACTGTCAGGGGCATCCTGCCAGCAGAGAAGGGGTCATTACAGCACGTATGTGTGGATATGGCAATTGGGTACATGGCTTAGTGGGCATGGTGGGAGCGGGATGGGGTTGGACTAGGTGACCTTAGAGATCTTTTCCAGCCTTAAGGATTCTATGATTCTGTTAAGGGATAGCATGGGTCTGGGTAATCCTCCTGCAGCCCACTATTTAGCTATCATAAAGCAGCACTGAGAACTGGAGTCTTTTAATGGCAGGATATTGCATTTCTATCCCCACTTCAGGGATTCCTGCCAAATGCTTTAATAGAGTATCACCCCTCATTAAAAATATATTGTTGAACTAATCTACCTGTAAGAAGAGCTTCTGCAAGATAACAGGCTAATAACAAAACTAGATTTGCTTCCAAAATGTGAGACGGATGACATACTGCTCAAAATAGGTAGACAAGTTTTTGAACAAGCACACAGAACGTATCTAATGAACAACCTCCTTAATGACACTGTAAGGAAAAGCCTTTACTTAAAAGAGTATGGAACAGCACAAATAGGACAAGGACATAACCATCACACCAAGCTCTTCTAAGCATCAACTGAATGAGCTCAAGGCCTGCAGCCACAAGGCCATCTATCTGTGCATCTACTTGATACAGAACAGCTGGACTTACTTCAGGGAATGACTGCATCAAAATAATTGAATATCCCCAAAATGACATACATGGGAGGAATGATGTTTCCCAATCAGAACAAACAGTCATCGTTCTGAAATGTACTAACTTCCTTATGTATCCTCACGGAATACTGGAATGTTGGTAGAGTTCCATTTTGAAATACTTTGGAGAAAGGCAATATCAGTAGTTTACATACCTATTTTAATTCACCTGTGACTGCAGGTACAGTTCTTTTCACCTGAGGCAGTCTCCAGGCAGGCTTTGGCTTTCCCAACCCTTTCTGAGAATGCTCAAATAGTATCTCTATTGTTCTTCCCACATCATCCGTCTCTGTTTTCATCTTTCTGTATGTGTCCTTTTTGTGTCTGAATTTTGGCAGCAGTTCCTTGTTGATCTATGTACATCCCAGCCATACCAGCCTGACTTCCTGCTCCGGGAGGAGGAGATCCTTGGAAACCAGACAACAAATCTGAACTCTCCTCTCCACGACCGTGCCCCATGGAACACTTCCAAGCAGATCCTTGCTCTCCTGATGTCCAGGGCTGTGGACTTGAGTGGTGAGGCACTAGCACAGCCTGCTCAGGGAAGTCACTGAGTCACCATCCCTGGAGATGTCCAAGAACCATGGAGACATGGCACCTGGGGACATGGCAGTAGGCATGGTGGGGATGGGCTGATGGTTTCTCTTGGTGACCTTTTCCAACCTTAATGATTCTGTGACTTGCCTTGCTTCCTCCTGTCAGGATTCTGAATTCCACCACCTAATGGCCCCAGCGTGCAAGACTGTCCCACCCTTCAAACCCCAACTGCTTCTTCCTTGTTTGGATATATAAAGGCTCAGTAGACAATTTCCTCTTTGGTTTCCTATACCTTAACAATATTTATCTTAACTGCGTATGTTATGACACACGCAAGATAGAGGAGGATGTGAGCAGTTTATTAAAAGCTTAAAGTTCCACACCTAGAAACATTACCTAGGATTCAGTTTAGTTGGAAATTCTCAAATGCACTTAGAAACCCGAGGCCTCAACTCTTCAAGGTTAAGCAAACAAATGTTGCATTAAGGAAAAACAAACAAACAAACATGGCTTATAATTCAGAACACATCATATATGTTATACAACCTTGACGTCAGCCTAAGAGTTCTCTCTGACTATCATAAACCGTGGGGCTTGGTGCCTGGCACAGTAGAGCAGCAGACTCTGCCCAGACATCACAGGCAATTGGCTCCTCAGCACCTGAGCTAGCAGACACACACCAGCTCTCAGCACAGTTTCAGGAAACAAAACGGCTGAATATCTGTCCTGGGAAAATAGGTGCTCCTATTTACTTACTTTCAAGCTGCTCCATCAGAGTGCAGGAAACAAGCAGCGACTTGCTGGTCTATTAGAGCTCCCACTCTCTTCCTGTGCATGGTGATCCTGAAAAAAGTTGCCACCTCGAAACCTGCTGTACTTGGGCAGTGCCAACACAGGCTTAACAGGAGGTGACTCAGACCTCTCATCCTAATTCAAGTGATTAAATGTGGCTAAGGGAAAAATACATGTGGTGCAGCAACACCTCCACATCACAGATCCCAGCTCATCAGAACACATGTCACACCTGGCAATTCTGAGCTCACCTCCGTGGCACAGAAGAACTGAAAAGGTTAAGGCAGCTCTTTCAGAGAACCAGAGGATCACTGCAAAACCTTGAGAAACCTGTTTTGTGAGCAGCATCTCATTTGAGTCAGGTTGTTTAGGTCACCTACTTCTGTCACTCACCCAGACTCAGATTTTACACACACACATGTATACGAACAGACGTACAAACACTGCAAAATACACATTATGTATATTTTGATTCACAATACTCATCTCATCTCACAGGAAATATTTCTTAAAAAGATCGTTTCAGGCAATTTTTGGCCACAACTTGTGCAGAAGATACTGAGAACTTCATCCGAATAGCAGATTATTTCCTTTTCCCTCAAACATTACCATAGTGGAGGCACCCTGCATCATCAGCACACTGACAGCGAACAGTAACATCAGCACTGACATCCACCACAAGAAGACAGATTTAAGATGGTTACAATCCAGTGAATAGCTAACTTCTCCTCACCTGCCTTCCCTTCCACTCTTAGCTCCAGGATAAAGTCACCAAGGGCAACCACTTACTAAAACGGGTGTTTCCAAAAACATATTTCACCAAACCGCAAGGATCAATGAGTTACAAAATTACTGAACGTGTGAAAATGAACACAAAGAATATTCTAACATAAATAAACTATCATTATGAGCCAAAAGGACTCTACAGAAGGAAGGGAATAATTTGACACTTACTGAAAACTGGAAGCTGACAGCAGAGAGATCCACAGCTCACAGTCCCGACTGTCTGAGGCCAAGCAATGATGGCTGAAGATGAGGGCACTTACAGAAACAAAACGCTAATTTTACCCATTATCTGCACTAGGATTTTTCATTAACAGATATGGACTTTCCTTCTCCTAAAGTCCAAGTCATGCCAAGTTATCTTTGCAAATGATAATAAAGGAGGCAACCTTTGTTCAAGCTGTAGCCTTAAGAGTACTCTGCGGGGGTTTCCACCTGGATTTTACAGATTATTAAACTTCCTCCCACGGTTCATGGTATAAAACTACATGGTTTAGATTAATAAAGGAAGAAATAATTATTTTTGTGCATATATGAACTGTTTTGGAAGACGTTTTGGAAACTTAAACAGTTATTTTCTCAGGTGTTTCACCTCTCCATCAAAACCAGCAGGCATTTTAAACCGTACAAGTTACTTCCCGCTACAGATCGCAGTTGCAGATCGCAGCTACTGCACCTTTCCCATCACCATTAAAGCTGGGAACTCTCCTGGGCTGCCCAGCAGGCAGCATGGCCTGAGGGAGCTGTTGGACAAAAAAAGCACTATTTCTGATCAGATCTCCATTCATGCCATTCATGCTACCTCCTCTTCCCTCCCTCAGAAAGACACTTCAGCAACTGTCCTGGTGCTGTCCTCGGATTTGCTTACACTGCTTTCTCTCCAGTGCTCACCCTTCCACGCTTTTTCTTTGCTCCTTCCTGCGCATCACTCTGCACCAGCCTATAGACAAAGACATCCACAAGTTTGCCCACGTCTGCTTTAATCTGCTGGTCAGATTAAAATTCATATTTTTGGTTCTAAGAATAGATGAGAAAAACAACAACACAACACAGCACTAAACAGATCACTGTAAGTCACAGAATAACTTCGTGAGCTTGGCAAAAAATGGAGATGCAGAAGCAGTGCACTGTCCCTGAGTACTTGCAAACGGGTCTGAGAGCCTGAAGGTCCTGAACCTTCAGTCTGCAGCGGACAAGGCAGGAACCACATCCTTCACCCCAACAAGCACAGGTCACAGAGGGTAAGAGATTTGCCCAAGGCCACATGGTAAGTCACAGACAGCGCCAGGGTTGGGTTTCAGGAGCTCCCGGCTAATATCCTGCATTCAATTACGTCTAAACAAAGCACCTCATTTAGCAGAGGCCAGGTAAAAGAAACTGCCAAGGAAGAACATCAAAAACCCCGTAATGAAAACAAAATCAATCAAACCTCTCCCAGTATCTAAATACAGGTAGCTCATTACCTGTCAAGCCCAGTACGAACACCAGTGACATTAAAATAAAAGCCACAGCAACAAAAGAAGATGGAAAATTAACTCTAGCTAATTTAAATAGAGGACTTCAATGCAAAGCAAGCAAGTGGCTTGTTGAATTCAACATCACAAATTGCAAGCCAAGGGACTGGAATATTCAGAGGCTCTGAATGAAGAGAACAAGTCACAGGGCACTGCTTTGCATTACCTACAGATTAACAAAGGGACAAACACAGGTTTGGGTCAGATGCACAAGCAACCATACTCTGAGGCGATCTTCAGTAATATCAATGCGGAGACGGGTGGAGAAAAACACAGACCAAACACCCCTCAACGTTCGAATCAGACTCAGAAAAGAAAGCCAAATAAAACAGAACCAAACAGATCAAAGCAGAAAACTTGTGAGTAAATCTGAGCTTACAAGGATACCTTAAGCAGGGAATTAAACCCACATTATCTAGAGACAATTATAGAGTTAAGGAACACACGGCAACAAGGCTTGTTAGCAGCCCCACCAACATGCCCAGCCGTTGGGCTCCATGCAGATGCAGCACCCGCTGCCTGCCATGCACTGAGCAAAGGCAGCACAGTTACTGCCAGGAGCAGCACATGCTGTGCCTGCAGTTTCAGTGTCTCTGCTGACATTCACTCAGTGGAAGGACACCTCGTGTGCCAGTCCATTTAACACTGCTGTACTTAGGCCTCCGGAGGAGGGATGCTATGGAAACAAAGCAGCAGACAGTAGGGCTGAGATGCAGATTTGTGTCTGTCAGAAGCTTTTTCCATCTGCCAGCAGCCTGATGAGCCTCACAGAACAGCCCGGGTTGCGAGGGACCTCAAGGATCACGAATCTCCAACCCCCTGCCACACGCAGGGCCACCACCTCTATATTTCATACCAGACCAGGCTGCCCAGGTCCCCATCCAACCTGGCCTTGAGCATCTTTTGGGATGGGGCATCCACAGCCTCTCTGGGCAGCTGTTTCAGCCTCACGAGTAACCTCCAGCGCTCTGCTACAGAACCACGACAGTTTCTTAACATGGACTCCTGTAACTGCTCTAAAGGCTGAACAAACACGAACTAACGGATAATTACCCACAACCACCAAGGGTGTTTTCCTCAAGAACACACACGAGGAATGAAACCGACTCACAGACGCGGTGCAGGCAGCGGGATCCGCAGCACGCCCCGTCCTTCCCTCGGTGCGCAACTCAGAGAGCAAGCGGCGCGGCCGGGTCGGCAGCCGGGTCGACGTCCGGCTTCAGGACACGGCTCCGCATCGCCTCGCACGGCGTTCCTAAGCGAGCAAGTGCAGGCATTCACGTTTTTTAAACGGCACAACAACAAAACACACGGCCTTCAGGCTCGGGTGTCCTGAAAGACAGACAGACAGATAGACAGAAAGAAAGAAAGAAGGAAGGAAAGAAAGACCACAACAAAACGATTTGCCCAGACCTCGAAGCTCGACTCCTTGCTTCGCCCTCCCTCCCCGCTGCCCCCAGCCCCAGCTCCGGCGGCGCTCCCGCACACCTCACCACAACGCAAAGCGCAGGGCGCCTCGCCTAGGCCAACGGGCACCAACCCCGGCCCCCGCCCCGAGTTTCGGCACCGCCCGCCCGCACCACCTGTGCGCGGCTCCCGGCCCCCACGCCCGCTGAGCGACCGCTCGTGCCCCGACGGCCGCCGCTCCGCCTGCCGCCAGACCGGCCGGACGGGTTCCGTGCGGGGGGAGGCGCCGCGACGGCGGCGGCCGCGAGCCTGGCAGTCACGCGTCGGATCGGGAGAGGCTGTGACAGACCTGCAGCCGGGCCTGGGACGGGTGCTGAGGTGTGGGATGGGCACTGAGCTGGGCTGAGAGGCCCGGACACAGCGGTGAAGTGGGGTAACGCCTGGGAGGCTGCAGGCGCAGGATTGCGTGGAGCTCTTGGAGCGGGGCAGGAGGAGGGCACTAAGATGGTCGGAGGGCTGGAGCACGTAACTACGAGGAAAGGTTGAGGGAACTGGGAGTGTTTAGCTTGGAGAAGAGAAGGCTGCAGGGAGACCTCATTGTGGCCTTCCAGCACTTGAAGGGAGCGTATAAACAGGAGGGTGGACGGTGATAAGACAAGGGGGAATGGTCTTAAACTGAGAAGGGGAGGCTTAGGTTGGATATGAGGAGGAAGTTTTTCACTCAGAGGGTGGTGAGTCACTGGCACAAGTTGCCCAAGGAGGCTGTGGATGCCCCATCCCTGCAGGCATTCAAGGCCAGGCTGGATGTGGCTCTGGGCAGCCTGGGCTGCTGTTGGTACATAGCAGTGGGTTGGAACTACACGATCTTTGAAGTCATTTTCAACCCAGGCCATTCTATGATTCTATGACTTCTTCGTACTTGACTACAACAAGAGCCAGCAATGTGTGTTTGCAGCCCAGGAGACCAACTGTACCCTGGGCTGCATCAAGAGAAGTGTGACCAGCATGTCGAGGGAGGTGATTCTGCCCATCTGCTCTGCTCTCCTGAGGCCACCTGGAGTATTGAGCCCCCAGCACAAGAAGCACATGGAGCTGTTGGAGCAGGTACAGAGAAGGGCCACAAACATGATCAAAGGCTGGAGCACCTCCCCTATAAGGACAGGCTGAGAGATCTGGGAGGAGAAGGCTCCAGGAGGATGGTATGGTGGCCTGCCAGGACATGAAGGGGACTACAGGAAGGCTGGGGAGGGGCTTTTTTAAGGGCAGGTAGCAACAAGACAAGGGGAAATGGCTTTCGGCTATCAGAGGGAAGATGTAGCCTAGATACTAGGAAGAAATTCTTTACTCTGCGGATGGTGAGACACTGGAACAAGTTGCCCAGAGGGGTTGTGGATGTCCCCTCCCTTGAAGCAATCAAGCCAGGCTGGATGGGGCTGTGAGCAAACTGGTGCGGTGGGAGGTGTCCCTGCCCATAGCAGGGGGTTGGAACTAAATGATCTTAAAGGTCCCTTCTAAGCAAACCATTCTATCATTCTGTGATTATTCTGACTTAACAAGTACTGCATAGCACAGCCCCAGAGAGCCGTGATTTGCACAAGACGAACTGGAAGCTGTGCGATGGCAAAAGCAACATGTCTTGATGTGTGTGAATGGCGAAATGATAGATGTCTTTCAGTGTGATGGTTACACCTAACCAGGGGATGCAGGAATAATCAGAGCCTGAGGCAATCCCTGTATGGAATTATTATGGATAAATAAGAAGCATTGGTTGTCCTTTGAGGGTGAAACTGGAGCTGTAGGAACACACAGGGAAGAAAGCCCTCTGAGAGGCACTCAGGAAATTTTAGTGCCCCTTGCAAGTATTCACTGCATTTGGCGTTGTGAAGGAAATTGGTGGGATGGGCTTGGCAGTTTGTGTTTGGTGAGAGACAAGGAATGTGAAATGTAGTGCCATTGAAAAGATTTTTCAGATGTATTATGTAGCCCAGCCTAGAGGAAAATGGTCACTAAATATTCCTAAGGAATAAAGAAATATTTAAAAAATGAGCACAAGACTTCTGCGTGCACTTTCATTCACGGATAATGCCATTTATGGCAGGGGAAATGCAGATGTACTTACTGATCTGATGTCTTAGTTTCAGCTGAGACTGAACTGATTTCCTCATAGTGTCTGGTATGATGCTATGTCTTGGTTCTAGGAGAAAAACACTGTTGATAACACACGAATGTTTATTTTACAGCTGCCTGCTAAGTCAAGGCCATTCTCAGCAAAGGGTCCAAGTTGCTGGAAGGAAACAGAATCAGACCAGCTGACTTAAACTAGCCAAAGGGATACTCCATATCATATGGCATCGTGTGGAAGGAGTTTTGAAGGGGTTGGAATTCATCTCACTCTCTTCTGCTGCTAGGGGCTAGCTGGGCATTGGATAGGGGGGGGTTAGCAATCGTTTGTGCATCACTTGTTAGACACATTCATGTAATATATATTGGTCATTACTGTTATCGTTTTCTCTTAGTAAATTGTTCTAGCTCAACCCACGAGTTCTACTTGGCTTTTTCCCCAAATCTCTTCCCCATACCTTTGAGAAGTGCAGGGGAGTGAGCAAATGACTGTGGCATTTGGCAACCTGCCGGGTTAAACCACAACATCTGATCAAACAGGAGAAATGGAAAATAATTGCTCTCTCTTAAAGTAATGGTGGGAAATGTAACATCAGTCAAGCACTTCAGTGTTTAACATGCTCTTTCTTTAATGATGCTTTCTATTTTTGATTCTGATGCTGACCACAGTAAGATAAATATTTGTTTTTGTCAGTTTCTCCCTAAATCAGCACAGCTTTTTTTTTTTTTTTTCATTTAAATGAAACTTTTTATTTTTTATTTGACCTTATGTGAAGCCTCAATAACTTCAGCAAAAGTTGCTCTGCTACATTCTCTCTGCTTTTTGCTTGGCTACCCATGTCCTGCGGCTCTGCTTCTGAAGCCATATGCCTTAGGGCAGATTGAGACTCACCCACTTGCACCCACAGCATGGTACCTGTCTCTGCACAGGGGAAATATGTGTATTCTGGTGTTGCATTGCCTGTGTTGATCCATTCTTGCTGTGGGCAGGTCTGGATCTTGGATGTGTTACAGCTGACTGTGTTCAGTGGCACCTGTGGGAGTAGCAGGGGGGTGCAGACAGGAGCTGAGCAGCGTCCCCAGGCTCCACGAGCAGTTGTGCAGTACTTGAGGAAAGCATAAGGGGAAAGCACTCAATCAGGAAGGGCAGACATCTGCCAACGAGAACTGCTCAAATGCACACTGGGTACAGCTTTGAGATCTTCACTGTGCTGCCAGTTTGCATGGCTCCTATTAGCTCCTCCTCAAACAGCAGATGCTGATTCCCAGCTCCACTTCTTGCACTCAGAGGGCAGCAGCCGAGCTGCCGCTCTGCACGCTTACGGTTCCAATGGTGCTGACCCTTAACACTAGCACCTAGCTGGGGCTGGATCTTTCCACAGTGACCAAACCTGAGCGGAATGAAAAGATCCTTCACACAGCAGAGCACTGTCATAATGCAGTTATATGCAATAATTTCAGCCAGGAGGGAGGAATCATTCCTCCCTGGAAGGTGTTCTCCTCAGTCCCCTTGGAGGTATGTTACTGTGCTTCAGGTGGTGAGGTTCAGTGTCATGGCCAGCTGCAGGGCTACCAGCAGCAGCATTCTTGAAATGAGAAATCTACATTTTATCTTAACGTATTTTCCTTCTGGCTTAACACAAGTCTCATTGTTGATCATACATAGAAGCAGGAAGAAAAAACGATAAAAAGAGAACATGCTTGGTTTCTTGCTGTTTCTAATCAATGAATCATCAAACTGTCAGATTTTTGTTCCCTCACTGCAGGCTTAGCTAATAAAAGTGTAATTGATCAGTATATGTATGGGAGAGTAAGGTTAGCATGGTCTAGCCATTTGTTTATGAGCAAGTGTTGCAGAAGTGAAACCTGCAGCATGTGGATGCTGCTCTGTAATGAAAGTGACCATTGTTGCAGACTGGCAGATGTAAGAGATTACTTGGTTTATTTTTCAGTAGCAACAATATTGAATTTCCCTGTGCCTAGAAAAGGCTTATTCAAATAGACTCTTTTTTCCCCCTGGATCTAAAATCTAGGGCTGAATTCCGAAGTTCTGTCTCTTAACTCCTTTCTCTTATACTACCTGTATCACTCTTCCCTTTCATAGGAATGAAACCATGTTAATTAAAATCAGTATCATTTTGGGTTAACAAAAAAGCGAAGGTTTTTTGTTATGCCTTTGAGAATTCTATTTCTGTCCAGGCAGCTACTTCATGCCTGGGGCCAGATGGTTTGTGTATCAGTTTGTGGCAGGCATCTGTATGCGCAACTGGGTTTGTTTGGTGCCCTGTCTGGAAGAAAATTACTAGACACATTAAACAAATAAACAAAGCAAAAAAAACCACCAATACACAACAGACTTCTTGCAGTGATTAATTACTATGACAGTGATTAATGGTGCAAGCAAATACTACCTGTACTTGAGGAAAACACAGTGACCATCCCAGAGATCCGGAGTGTGCAGAAGCTCCCACTGCTGCCACCTGCAGACCCTGACCTAGACTGGTTCCAGCAAATACATCTAAATTTCTCCTCTATTCCTACTCTGTTTCTGAATCTTTCTCCTGTATAATTCCTTTCTCTCCCTTATTCTTCCAGCTGTGTTCCAATTTCATACTGCCTGGTTCAAAATGCTAATGGTAGCTTTCACATTTGCAGACCAAATATATTTCATTTTCGTGCCTCCGATCACTACTGCATGCAGGTGTATTCCAGGATTAAACAAATTTCCCTTTGCAAAATTCCATCTGGTAGGTAAGTAAGTTGTGCCATCCTGATTTAAACAGACACAGCACTGAGAAGTGATTTTCTCCATATCCTAAGAGCTTGATGTGGATTGACCTGCAGGTGAATAACAGTCCTGTTTGTTCATCCTGGGTCTGCATAGCATGATGGTAGCATGCATCTTGAGGACCTCCTTGAAGGGTCCTTTGTGTACAAGGCATAACAATAACCAAGGTTCACCAAAAGGTAGAGGTTGTCGCTTTTGTATCATGATAGCTTTCTTGTGGACTTCATCAGAATGTATCTGCACACCTACTTCCATCTCTGACTGCCTGGAATGTCAGTCTAGGCTATATTGCTGAACTTGCCGTGTATTCTTCATAGACTGATGTTTCCTAATTGCTCTGTGAATTCTGCCTACCTTTCTCTTCTTTCTCATACCTCTGCTTACTGTGCCCAAGAATGCCTTGACTTCTTGCTCTAGCAGTCCAGCATGATGTAATTTCATGGTGCTGCTATCAGCAATTTCAGTTCACACCCTGTGTTCATTGCGTATGTGAAGACTCAGTGATATGAGCCCATAATGTAACCATGGAGCAGCACCTTTGCATGGGAGCTTAAAATAACAACGGGCTTAGTTTGTAACTGTATCCTCTGCAGAGAATAAAATTCACCTCCAATTCCAACTGATTAAAAAAAATTGCTTTCTATACATTCCCTTTCCTGATGATGATCCTTCAAATACATACACTTAGATGTTACAGAAGTCTCTGTTCCTATGTAAAACATCTTCCCCTCCCCTCCACTCTCCTCCCCTTACCCTTTGCCTTCCCTCCCCTCCCCTTACCCTTTGCCTTCCCTCCCCTCCCCACCCCCTACCCTTTGCCTCCCCTCCCCTCTCCTCCCCTTACCCTTTGTCTTCCCTCCGCTTCCCTTCCGCCTTCCCTCCGCTTCCCTTCCGCCTTCCCTTTGCCTTCCCTTTGCCTTCCCTTTGCCTTCCCTTTGCCTTCCCTTCCCTTCCCTTCCCTTCCCTTCCCTTTCCTTCCCTTCCCTTCCCTTCCCTTCCCCTCCCTTCCCTTCCCTTCCCCTCCCTTCCCTTCCCTTCCCCCTTCCCTTCCCTTCCCCCTTCCCTTCCCTTCCCTTCCCTTCCCTTCCCTTCCCTTCCCTTCCCTTCCCTTCCCTTCCCTTCCCTTCCCTTCCCTTCCCTTCCCTTCCCTTCCCTTCCCTTCCCTTCCCTTCCCTTCCCTTCCCTTCCCTTCCCTTCCCTTCCCTTCCCTTCCCTTCCCTTCCCTTCCCTTCCCCTCCCTTCTTTTTCCAATGAGTTCTCACAAATCAAAATCCTGTATTTTCTGGCTGTCACCTTTCTTCCCTGCAATCTGTACAGCAAGCTGTCATTTGCCATTTTTGTGTGTCTTCCTTAAGGGAGCATTATTCTTGCTTAGCATACGCTTGATGCATTTTACCGTTCAGCTCCGAGCAATTATTTTTGCACATTTTTGATATGGTGACCTGCGTTGTTGGACACACAGCTGTGCACATTTGGAGCAGTTTGCTGCTTTCTCACTTCCCTCAGTGCTGCTGGTGTGAAGCTGAAACCGGCTCTGTTGGGCAATGCCTGCAGTAATTCTGCAGAAATTCAGTGCCACAACAGGATCATCAGGACAGAAAAAGGTATTAAAGTAATAGCATCACTTACAAATTCAAAGCGTCATACAAACATTCAGTCGTTCCAAAGCAGTTGAAGGAGGTGATTGCTAGCAGGGTAATCTCAGGGAACTGAATGAGATCTCGGCAGCCCCCCCAGCTGGGCTGGAAATAAATCGGTTTGGTCTGCCCTCTTTTTGTGCATCGCCTCTCTACAGAAAAGTTTATTGACAGAGATTTAGAGTAAAATCTAGACTTAAAATGAACACGCAGAAAAGCATCCACTATCCAGAAACGTACTCGGCTGCAAAAATGTCCAATAATACACTTATGTGTGTGCACCCACAGGGATGTAAGTTCTGTTTTTCTCCCTGTTAATTTGTTTAAACACAGTGGCTTAGAAACATACTTTCATTATAAATTTTCATCAGATGAAGCATGTAAATATTCAGTCTGGGGAGTATGCCTGTTGGCATATGGCGGCCTCAAGGTGTGTCTGTCAAAATATGAAATACAATTGAGAAAGAGAAGTTAGGGAGTTAGGGACATCGTAGGAGAGAGAGAAACGTGGAAGTAGAGCAGGAGAAATCCAGATGGGCAGGAGAGATGAGGAAGGGAGTGAGGTGGAGAGGGAGAAGGCAATTAGTTCATTCCTTGTGGAATTACATATTTGTTATTTGTAATTTTAAAGAAGGGTGGGTCTTTCTGGAAAACTGTGGGAGAGGGATATATAGCACCTCTTCTATAAATCTTTTAAGTTAACCAAGTCAATATTTTGCTTTAAGAAAATTCAAAACTAGTTCACAAGACTGATGAGCTGTATGGGGCAGAAAATCATACATGTATGATAAAGAGATGGATGTGTAAAAATGTGGCAGAAGCTCACCAAAATCTGTGTTGATGGCACATAACGTGTCTTTTCATTGGGTTGCTGGGTTGCTTTATTTAAGGTCAGACCCATAAACTCACTTTTTAGTTTTGTTAATCAAAAATAGCAGAGCTCTTTGGAGATTCTTCAATCTGAAGTTTTCAGAGGCATCCTCATGGCTGCTGGTGCTTGCTGTATCAGCTTTGTTCAATGAATGAGAAGGAGCTTAGGCTGGTAAGAGGTGGAAGTTTCACGTTTTAGACCATTCTTTTGATCTGAGAAGGAGCAGCTTTCAGCACTTCCACTCTTGTCTGTGCAAGATGGATACAACTTCTTCCCTACTGCATGTTTGTGGCCCAGCACCAGCAAGCAAATAGTGAGCAACAGCCAGCGAGTCGCACCCACACGGTGCTGCAGCAGCAGCCGGTGTGTTCCAAGTCAAAGATCGAGTGTCCAACACAGGTGGTTGCAGATTAGCAACATTAACTCCAGTTTTGGAGTCTGAGTTGTTAATGAGCCTTCTGTGGCTTGGAAATGATAAAGAAAGACATCGGAGAAACAGAAACACAGAATGAAAACCCGAATTCCCCCAGCCTTATGGAGATAACATTATGAAAGGAGAAGTGGAACTCCCACCGAAGCGCTTATGAAAGGAAGCACTCGTGCTGGAACACTCATCAAGGTTTGCTTTAATTTTGTAGAGGCATCTCCCACTCCCGAGTCCTTCGAGAGCCCTCCAGAGAGGCGTCCTTTGCTTTGCGCTCCCTCGTAGAGCGTTCTATTTACGGTCCACTAGCGGCACCATCCGGCCATGCTCAGGAATGCTCTCAGCTCCTGTTCAGATTTGGGTTCCGAAATTTGGAATGTAGCTTTTCTCCATCCCCGTACTGCATTGGCCCTTGGAGATGGTGAGGTTATTTCTCGTGAGGCAGCCTGTACCCTTTCCCAAAACAGCTTGTATGTGGCAGGCAGAGGAAGGCAACCCTTTCCTTTTCCAGATTCAAATCAAAGTATTTCCTAGCAGATCTGTCACTGAAAACGACGCTTTCAGCATTTCTTGCTCGAGTTGGTCCCACTGCCTGCCCCAAAGGCCCCTGTGCAGCTCTCAGACCCTTCATCCGTGTTCATCCTGCTACGGGACTTCAATCAGCTCTCTCCCTCTTGCTGACTTTCTTCCTCCTCACACTCAAGTTTATTTCAAAATTTATTTAATCTCTGCTTAGTTTTCTTCGTCCCAAACTTGAATTTACTTCATTTCTCTGTATTTCTTCTCTTCTTCCCCCCATTTGCGCCCACCTGGCCCCACCGCCGGGCAACACCGCCTAAGGGCTCTCTGATTATCCTTGTCTAAGATCGCCATCATGTGGCCTTTGGGCGTAAGTCCACAATCTTTTCTAATTTCTGTGTCAACAATTCGAAGAGCAATTCAAAATAAGCCACTTCATCCCATTTTCATCCCCTTCTACAAAACCACATTAATTGCAAGATGGTGTTATAACTAACAGATCTATTGGCAGGCCATTCTTCTTGGTTTTCCAGGGGTTACCTCAGCCACCAATGTTTACAGAATTCCATCAATTTCTTTCACCCCAATGGATCACTCCCAAAAACATTTCCTTTGGGGTATCTGAATATACACCCCAAAGGAGGACACTTTGGGATCCCCTATCCAGAGGGCTGTTCCACTCCCATACCAGCAACTTTGGTGGAACACAGATTGACAACCTCGATCTCTTGCAAGACCTAAATCCAGTCGTGGGACTTGAAGACTTTATAGCTCGGTCCCTGGTGGGACTCAGACCCATAACCAAGACTAAAACTCACTCTGGGCATCCCTGTAGTAGCATGCAGTTTCTTAGGCTATCTGTCACCAAACTGAAATCATTGCTGTGTATCATTTTAATAACTGAAAATCTGATGACTTCCAGATCTTTCTCAGCTTCAGGAGCTGCATGGTAAGGTAGATGCTGTCAGGCACTTACACAGTAGGGTCACCAAGGGAAAGGAAGAAACATTATTGGAGCACCCTGTGGTTCTCTTCCTGCTGTGTTATTTCACAGAGCATTCTGAGGTCCAATGCTGGTGTATAGCATTTCTAAATGTGATGTGTTGTGCAGTTCCTGTCTTCTAACTCTTCTCAAGTGAGACTGATACTTTGCTGCTTTTATTCACACTGAAGATAAGAGTTTCTTGTATCTTGCAGCCCTCAGCACCTCAGAGGGATTCACAGCTTCTTCACATGCAGCAGTGCATGCTCAGCTGCACTAATGTAGTTGAAAAATGTTGTGGTTGTTGATTTTTTGATGCTGACTAAAAAAAAAAAGTTCAGTGCCGCTTGCTGGGTTCATTCATTGCCACTGTCTGTCTTTTCCTCTATCAGGTAGTTGGCAAAAAAAGAGAGAGCCACTGAGGATGTGCAAGACACTGGAAGGCCTTACTGCAGCCAGCTGAGATCTTCACTTCTCTCTACAGCTCCTGGATAATTGCTTGACCATAGCCTGAGACTCCATTTAATGCCATTACCAATAAATCATTGTTTTTGAGATGGAGTTTCGGTAGTGTTTCTGTTGTAATCCTCATTACCTGTATTTGTAAATAAAATTTATTACTTTTGCCAAGTTTAAATTCGTTGTTCTGGTAACTGTGACTCTTCCCTGTTCCTCTCAAACTGCCCAGCTGGGCTGGAGTGGCAGAGACAGCAGATGTTGTGGAGCTCCTTTGTGTAGGGAGTGCAGGACGAAGAACCAGAGATGGCTCTTCACTGCCGTTGGAAGTCCAACCCAGAGCAGATTTGCTGTGAGATGAAGGAGCTCAGCGTCACTGTTTGCACAGCATGCAGAAATTTCTCAGCTGGGCACAGCGCTGCCTTGTTTTGGGAATTTCCACTTCCCACCTCCAACAGCACAGGATGGGACCTGTGGGTCTGTTCCATACAGCATGCTGGTGTGGGCAGCTTGGCACTGGGAATTCCTGTGTGCTTGGAAGGTTTTTCTTCTGGTATTGGTCAATACCTGTCCCAGTGGCAAGCTGCACAGCTATGGGGATAAGCAGAGCCCTGTGCACACACCTCCTTCCTTTTGTCTCTTTTGCTGGCCATTCTTCCTTCCTCTGGGTCTTGGCAAGGAAACATTGATTGCAAATACCAATTTTAAACCTTAATTGGAGTTCCTGTACTACTTTAGTACCTTTCCTTGGAAGCATGCCTCAACTAATTTTAATATGGGGGACATCGACCAGCACTGTATGTACAGAATGCTGTATAAATTCCCAGTAAAACTCACTAAATATTTTAATAATAGAACCGCAGAATCACTGAGGTTGAAAAATGCCCCAAGATCATCCAACCCAACCCCACCATGCCCACTGACCATGTCCCCAAGTGCCACATCTCCACGGTCCTGTAACACCTCCAGGGATGGGGGCTCCTCACCTCCCTAGGCAGCCCGTGCCAGTGACTGGACCTCTCTCTGAGAGAGGAAAATACAATTCAGTCCATTGCACAAGCTTGTAATTGCTCCCAAACACTTGGCTCTGGAGATGCTATGTAAAAATGGAGGTAAAGGGAATGGTGGTGAAGAAACTCTGTGCAGGGCACCAGGCAGTGCTTATGCAGCCTGCATAGACTGCAGGTGAGCTGCTGCTCAGGGCTCCTTGGTTTAGCAGTCCGGATGCACACAGGTGCAAACGCACTTCAAAGGATTAAAAAAAATAATAATAATGAAGTTTACACTTTGCATTCTTCATTAAAAAGGAAAAACCAGAAAAACATATTTTCTCTCCCTCTGGCAGGCTCTGGGGAGCAGAGAGCCCTGAGCTCTACAGCCCCTCAGGGCTCCCATGGGAGCCCAGAAGCAGCTGCCCTGTGGCTGTCCTGGTTCAGGGCTGGGCTCCCTCGCTTGTCCCCCCCAAAGCTGTGCTGTTCTCTGCATTCAAAATGCTCAAAAGCTGTGAGAGCTCCAGCTGATTCCAAGCCTCGGTCACACAAATGGCTAATGTTTGCTATTCTGGATGTTAATTTCATAAAATTAATCTAACACATCTTGAGGGAAATTACTGTGTGCAGATGCTATCATTTATCACAATTATTTTAAAAGCCCTAATCTAGCACTTCACCGAATTCTTCATATCCGCTCGCAGCCACGCAGCCGTGCTCCCCTTTCATTCCTATGGGGTTCTCCATTCATTCCTATGGGGTTCTCCAGTCATTCCTATGGGGTTCTCCAGTCATTCCTATGGGGATCTCCAGTCATTCCTATGGGGATCTCCATCCATTCCTAGGGGGACCTCCACTCATTCTTACGGGGATCTCCACTCGTTCCTATGGGGATCTCCATTCATTCCTACAGGATTCTCGTTCCTATGGAGTTCTCCTGCCACAGTTCAAGGCGCTGTGGGTGGAAGAGAAACACATGGCCGACTCCTGCATTCGGTGCTGTAAATGTGTCAGGGTGCAGCAATCTTTTATTACTCTGGAATGAAGTAAAGGCGTGATCTCCAATGTCATGCTTTAGTCATTCAGCTATTGCTTCTAATTTCATTCAATTCATAAACAATAAGTTATCATATGATGTAATTTTACATAATTCTGCTTCCAGTGTAGGAGGCAGGAAAAAAACACACAAAAAAACACCAACAAAAAAAGCTGTATGCAGAAATTCAATCAGAAGACTTGTTTTCAACCTGAGAGCTCTTCCTGTTAGCAGAGATTTTCCTCCAGATGAGGAACTCCTAATAACGAGCTGTGAGGCTGCATGCTTAAAACATTATCCCCCAGAAATTCCTAACCCTTGCTTCAACAAGTCAGTGCAGCTAAAGCTGGCAGAAAGGAAGTCATCTGAATGAGTTCTCATTGGAAAACACCCTTTCATTGGAACTGGCATGGCTTATGGCAACACTCCAGTTAAAAAATATATATTCAATTGATAAATTCTGAAAAAGATTCACAAACAGTGAAAGATTAACATTGCAATTGGTTTTGAGGTCGTGCTTCATGTGTAGTATTTAAAATAATTGCTTCATTTCCAAAAGGTGATTCTCAAACTGAAATATTTTGGAGTTTCCATTGCATAAATGTTTTCATTATTTCATTTTTCCTGATTCACTCTGAAGCAAAGTGTTGGAAAGGAGGAGTCTCTCTTAGGGCAGAGGTTTGGACTTTGGGATGCTCTTAATTATTATTGCCTACACCTTGCCTATGTGCTTTGTGCCTTGGATTGATGCTCTGAAGCCAAGCACAAGGTGGGCCACCATTATGGGGCTGTTGGACCCCACTCTCCAGGCACTGTTGAAAAAATGAATAAAATTGTCATGCTGGTATAAAAAAAAACAATTTGAAAAGTCAATCGTTCAGCACGATCACTTGGCCTGGACTGGTAAAACTTGGGTAAGACCCCAGTAAGATCAGAGTTGTTCTGAACAAGCTGAAGGGCTCTGATTACCAGAGGAGACCAACGGTGCAGTCCCAGCACTTCCCAAGGAAGTTCCCAACTGAGGGCTGAACTTGCAGCTCCAGCTCCCAGTGAAACCAAGCTGTGTAATTAATGAACCAGACGCTAACATTCCTCAAAAATGCATGCTTTTGCCTAAGTGATGTGCTTTGTGAGAAAAATTAATTTGTGCTTAATTATTATCTAATCTGAGAAGAAATGTTCTGGGGAAGTCATACCTTCAGCATCTTTTAACTTCTTTCTTGAAGATAAATTTCCTGTTTCTACTTGCAGTGTTTTACACTTGGTATAATCACATCAACAGGAGAATCCTTAGCAAAACTCACTACTTACTGCTTTTGCCTTTAAGGCTATCTCGTAATTATGTATTTAACTAATCAACACTCCAGAACTTACAGATGCAACAGATAGAAGCTTTGTGAGTGATTTCCCCACATACATCTTCACTGTATTCCAGCAGCTGAAACTGTAGAATCATAGAATGGCTTAGGTTGGAAGGGACTTTGAAGATCATTCAGTTCCAACACCCAGCTCATGAGATCCCGCACAGGATAGCAGGACTAACAAGGAGCTAATGTATTTTTAAACTGTGTGGGCACAAGCTCTGGTGGTGGCAAAGGGCTGCAAAGCGTCAATGGTGGCTGGATGCTGTAGAGCACCTCGTCTATAGACAATCTGCTGGTGTGCCAATGGAACATCCCAACACTCATTGTGTCCTTCAGCTTCCTTTCTCCAGCTGCACTGGGTGCCTGAGAGCCAAACCTAGCTAGATTCTTGCAGACATTTCCCAACTACTCTTGAAATACCTTACATTCTACAACATCATCTAATTTCCTAGGATCTCCTCTATCATCAGCTGCAGAATTTGTTGGTGCTCGTAAAGATAGTATTGCCAAATCTACCAAATGCCCAAGCAAAAACAAATTTCTGCCAGAAATGTTTCCGGTTTCTTTTGTTGTTAAATCTGCTGGGCCTTATTTTCCATTCAGTTGCACTGGTATAATCACATCAGAGTAAAGATGGGAAATATTCTGCATCAAGTGCAGAGGGAAATTGAGTTTCCTCAGTTGGCACAGTGCTGCTGATGGCAGGTGATGGGTTTGCAGAGGAAGGCAGTGGTGTGCCATGGAAACCTCCTGCCTGGTCCAGGTAGGGATGAGTTGTGCTGGGTGCTGGTGGCTGTGCTGAGCTCTCCCATGTAAATCCATTCTATTGGTGGAGCCCGTTATTCACAAACTCCCAAATTATCCAGGCAAATGATTTGTGACCAGCTGAGCTGTGTTGGTTTGTGTTTGATGAATATCTGTCCATCACAATACTAACTCACTGCTTGGATGCAGCTTCACAGAATGATGAAGATTGGAAAACACCTCAAAGGTTATCAAATCCAGCCCATCCCCACCTTTCCTGCTGACCATGCTCCCAATTGCCACATCTCCACATTTCCAAGCAGGAGCATGTAGGACCTCCCTTTGCATTGCACTGTCCCATGACTTCCTGTATCATTTTTCTACTCACTGTAGATAATCCTGTGGCAAGTTTTGCAGGAGTTCAGAACAGCAGTTGATTTGCATTAAGGCTGCTGTCACGCTCGGTGCTGACCTATACTGTGTGTTATGAAGGCTGTTGTTTTCTTGTATAGTTTTGGTTTGGATGAGCAGGAGCCATGTTGGTTTAACTCCAGCAAAGCAGCCATGTGAAGCTAATGCTATATTATTAACACTAGGTGAAACTTCCAACTTTCAGCATTGTGACAAAAGAGAAGAGACAATAGCAATTGCTTGGTGGCTTTTTCTAACCTTTGAAACATGTATTTTACTCACCAAGACCACTGCCTCTCTTCTCTGTGTTCTCAGGCAACGCAACAGGAAGGTAATAAGCATGACATTCACTGGGGAAAATGCTTTTTTTTTTTTCCCAAAGCAAACTTTCATGAAATATTAATTTATTCATTCTCATTTTTAAGCTTTTGCTATTTCTTTTTTCTTGATTTACATCTCCATAAATCCAAAGCTCCGCATGGCGACATGAGTATCAATAAGCACAGCTGTGGGATGTGGATTGGGAAGGCACTGTCTGTCCTTCAGATCCCCCAAGAAGGGAACCGAGAGGCAAAAAGGGGTCTGCAAGGAAAAGCAGGAAGGGTTGGTTTGGGAAAAACGTGGTTTACAACAGGAAAATGGGAATTTTAATGGGAATTTTTCATCTGGCTGTATATGAACAGATACACTTAAAGGGAAGATTACCATTCTAACTATTATTGCACCTCTTCACTTGTTTGAGCCACAGGGCTCGAGAACCCCTCTAGTTGCATCCCTGCCCCCAAAGGGGTCACTGTGCAGTGCAATGGGGCTGGCCTGGGGGCAGGAGTGCCTGCTGCAGTGAAACACTTTTGGCTTTTCAGGTGAAATGGGTTTCAAAGGGATACTTGGAAGAGGAAGGGACTTACCCTTGTGAGGAGAGGAAAGCTGAGCAGATGAATATGAAGGGACTAGAGAGGGGAAACATAACAGTGTGGGCACATATGTGGAATACTTTCCAAAGTGCTTTAACCTGGGGAATTTTTTCCTGGAGGGAATGGTGCTAAATCAAAGAAAAATGACGGTTTGTAATTGTGGAATTCATTTGTGGGCTATACTGAGAGCTGGAAAGATGTATCTGGAAATCTAAAAAGTGTGTTTTATCAGTTCATTTTTCTGAAGAGTCAGACCTTGCTTGCACCTGTAAGTAATCTGCGTTACAACCCCTGTGAAACCCATTGCCTTCATGGCTTTGTTTTGCTGTGCATTTATCTGTGCACAGAAAAGCTGAAATACATATAACTTTCCAAAGAATTAGACTGGGATGAGCTCTTAGGACGGACTTTTCCAGCATCATGGCAGTAGTAGGTCAGCTTACAAATTTGGGCTTGAATTTTGTCCATCCCAAAAATGAGTAAATGGGAATTCCTAGGGGCTGGAGTGGTTCCTTGGCCTGATGGACCTTCCTTGGGCTGATGACTATTCCCTGGCCTGATGATCACCCCCCAGCTTTGGCCATTCCTTGGACTGATAATTCATTGGACTCATGGCCATTCCTTGACCTGATGATCATTCTTTATCCTTGGCCATTCCTTGGCCATACCAGCGATGCTACACTGGTGGCCTCAGGGACAGAAACAAATGTTGGTCTCAGAGAGCTATCCAGTTTTGGCAGCAGAGAATATCACTCAAAGTGCATTTCCATTGGCCTCACACCATGAGACACCAAGTCCAGCCACATCACTGGCTCCATAATTAATGGAATTAACCAATACCAACTGTGCAATGCTGTGTTTACTCTGCAGTAGCCTGGTGCATAGGTCATGGCATTTCTGAGCTCTGTGCTGCTCCAGCATTTCATTCTTCTTCAGTAGTAATGCTTTTCCTTCCTTCCTTCCTTCCTTCCTTCCTTCCTTCCTTCCTTCCTTCCTTCCTTCCTTCCTTCCTTCCTTCCTTCCTTCCTATAGAAACACTCTTTTTCAAGTTCATCGTTCTTATGTGTGTGTGTGCATATGCACATGTTTTGGATCTGCTGTATGCACATCACACAGACACATGTGTTGCCTAGAAATGCATTTCATCTCTCTAAGAATGTTCATTCCTTTCCCTCCAAGGAGCCTCCTGGCACTGGTTCTGGCTGTGGCAGAATCCAACTCGAGATTCGGAGAGCCCAAGGAATCAGACAACCCCAATGCCTTTCCGAACGGAAAGAAATGGAGATGTCATTTTAAGTCCATGCATCACTCCTTGAAAGTAAGCCTTCTTATTCTGAACAAGAACAGCACAATTACTCCCTATCTTCGTGCAGGGCCAGTCCTTTGCATCTCAGCCTACCAGGAGTTCTTAACAGACTTTGTGAGGTCTCAGGACATCTGGGGCCATCTGCATGGCATGGAGGCCATGGAGGTGGCCAGCAGCTCTGTGCCATGTGGTACAGCCCAGGTTCTGGATGTAGGGTGCAGCAGAAAGGTAGGAAAAAATATATGTTTTTTACTTACCCCACTGGATTGAATCTTAAAAGAACTGTCATTAGGTTCTAATAATTACTTCTAATACACGAGTGAGAACAGCTCTCTGAATAACTTACAGAGGAAACAAACTTTGAGGCACCATGCGCTCCTGAATATCTGTTCATCACATTTTAATGCTGATGGAAAAGAGAAAAATGTTGACAGCATTTTTGTAAAGTTCTACCCCTTTATGGCCATTGAAATTAAAGCTTTTATATACATATAAAGAAGCTCCAAAGGGAACAAATATATTTTTCCTACCAAAGCTTAAAACATATAAGAAATATGATTGCATAGCTCAATATTTCATATAAAACAATATGCTCAACCATTTTAATTTTCTTGTACAGAATTGTTTTTTATGTGAATTCATATTGCATTATTTTCTGATTGCAACTAAATTAGCAGTATATGGATATAAATGATTTACATTACATTTATTGTACATAATCTAGGTAAATATTATGAACTAATTCATCAACCGTATCCCAGCTTTCATACAAATGATCTTTGGGGCATTCTGTGCTTTATACAAACTCTTACAGTTGAAGGATTATTTGGCTGTATTGAAAACTATTACAGCGTTAATTTTATTCCATTTCTACAAAAAAATTAATGTTACTTTCTGATAAGAAATACTAAAAGCAAGGAGAAAAGGGGTGCAGTACCTTTTTATTTTAAGTATTTGTTCTGTGTTGACTGAGAACAATTGCACAGCCACATCCCTTAGCATTTGCAAGTTACTGACTCAGTGAAGCGGAGTAATGTTAGATCTGGCCCAAAAGGACAGCACACAATGTTATGTCTTTTTTGGTGTCACTGCATATACGCTCTCCAGGTAACTCTTTGTGTGGAGTGCCACGTTCTTTGGGTCAGGTATTTTGTCATGTTGTGCCGTGCCATGCTACATCGTGCTGTGCCATGCTGTGCTGTGCCATGCCATGCTGCATTGTGCCATGCAGTGCTGTGCTGCACTGTGCCACTCGAGGCTTCATCGTGCCATGCCATTCTGTGTTGCACTGCCATGCTGTCACACCATGCCATGCCATGCCATGCCGTGTCATGCTGTTGTTCTGCCATGCTGTGCAGTGCTGTTGCATGCTGTGCTGAGCCATGCAACACTGTGCCATGGCATACATTGCTGTGCTGCACTGGCCATGCATTCAAGGCTTTACTGTGCCATGCCATTCTGTGTTGCACTGTCATGCCATGACATACCATGCCATGCATGCTAGGTCATGCTGTGCCATGGTGTACCACGTTGTGACATGCCATAACATACCATACCATGCCGTGCTGCACCATGCTGTGCCATGCTGCGTTGTCCTGCGCTGTGCCATGTCATGCCATGGTGTGCCATGCCACACCATACCCTGCCATATTGTACCAGACCATGCTGCACCATGCTGTGCCATGCTGCGTCATCCTGCACTGTGCCATGCCATGCCATGCCATGCCATACTGTGTCTTGCTGCGTTGCAGAGTGCCATTCCAAGCTTTCCTCTGCCACGACACGCCATGCTGTGCTGCGGTGTGCCATGCCATGCTGTGCTGCACCATGCTGTGCTGTGCTGAGCAGTGCCATGCCATGCTGTGCCGTGCAGCAGGGTGTAATAGATCCTGTAGGCCAGCTGCCCAGAGCGGCCGGGGAGCTGAGCGCAGGGCTGTCACTTCCATCACGAAGAAATTGGTCTTTTGGTGTAATTTTCCTCCAGTAATTAGTCTCTCTGTGATTTTTAGACTTTGTGTCATGTTGTGAGTGCAACATGTTCGACAGCATACCTGCCGGGGAAAATATCTTCCGTGATGGGTAAGGAAACATCATTTTTCATGAAAGCCATCAGAAAAATTGAACGTGAAACTTGTGAACAGTTGGGGGCAAGATGACTTTCAGTGACAAGGACTCTCTGAGCCAGCTGCCGTGCTACAAGGCTTACCCTGGGCTGTTTAGGGTTCCTGCCCCACAGCAGTGGAACTGTTTGCAATTAAACCATGAAATTTAAGTGATGGATCCTAGTAATGGAAGTGAAGCAGATAGATACATCGATGATTAAAAACAAAACAAAAAAAACCCACAAAAAAACCCCAAAAAAACAAATACCACCCCTGATCTAAGCTAATTGTGATTCCAGTGGGAAAAAATCAGAACAAATAAACAAGAAATGTAGAGATGTGGCAGAGATGTGGCACTTGGGAAACGCTGAGTGGGCATGGTGCAAATGAGTTGGGCTTGGGGATCTTAGTGATCCCTTCCAAACTTAATGATTTTATTATTCTATGATTTTAGTGTCTGATTTTCACTTCAGTTCCACTGGTGACCTGGGATCTCTGCATCCATGTATCTTGGTGACCTGGCATCCTGGTGTGCACGTGCTCTCATGTCCTGGCATGGCTGCCACTCAGAACTATTGATTAATACTAACTTACTTCCAGACCTGCTTACCTCAGGTTTCTGCACCACCTCCCCACAGGTTGGAGATGACCCCAAAGCAGGAAAGTGCTGCTGTACTCCCAGCCCGCAGGCTGGCATTGGAAGCCCTTTCTGTGCCCCAAGCTAGGGGGTGTCAGAAAGGAAGGTGAATGATGTGAATTGCTGCTTGTCTCCTTTCCCACACATTCTGCTCTGCAGTGCCACAGAGGCCATGCAAAATTAATTAAAGCAGTGAGAAATCACTAATTCCTCCATGCTGTACCCCATGAGCAGGTGCAGGGCAAGAAGGGGACACACCTGTTCCCATCCAGAGACATCACTGCTCCCTGCCCCCTGGCAGGTGAAAGCTTCTTTCATGGAAGATGTTGAGATTAGATAATTTAGGAGACTCTTACTTGATTTAGTGGAAGTTAAAATATCATAGGTGTTAGGGCTTACAGTATAGTATGTTATTTTTAAGGGCCACACTGTTGTAGGAATGGTAACTAAATATGTTTCCTACCAGGAAGAAAAGTACAGGCTTAGGTATTTTATGAATGGCAGCTGTGTTAGGAGTGATTCAATAAAATACATGTGCCATATGATTAACCCTGGCAAGGCTGGGCAGCAAGAACCCACTGGGTCAGTGATAACATAGCACTGTTCCCTTCTCTGTCTTAAATTGCACCTTTTTAGGGATAATTTTACAGCACCGCTGAGAGGAGAACACTGAGGAGTGACAGGGCTGGGGAGCAGGGACCCAGTGCCACCCAGTTTCCATGCAGCAAGCCCCACCCAGTACCCATCTACCTATCACTTCCCATACCCCTCTATCCTCATCCATCCATCCATCCATCCATCCATCCATCCATCCATCCATCCATCCATCCACCCCCATTCATCCATCCCCATCCTGCACTCGTTCATCCATTCCCATCCACCTATCCCCATCTATCTCCATTCATCCCCATTTATTCATCCCCATCCATCCCTATCCAACCTTCCTTGTCCATCCATCCCTATCTATTGACCCCCACCCAGCACCCATCCACCTCTCCCCATCCATCCATCCCCATCAATCCATCCCCGTCTATTCATCCTCATCCAATTCCCATCCGTCCCCATCCCTTCTCATGCACCCCTATCCATTCCCATCTTCCTCTCTCCATCCATCCATCCCCATCTGCCCCTCCCTTTTCATCCATCCCCATCAATCCATCCCCACCCAGCACCCATCCACCTGTCCCCATCCATCCGTCCCATCCATTCATCCCGTCCACCCTTCCCCATCTATTCATTCCAGCTCATCCCTTTCCATCCACTCACTCCCATTCATCTCCCATCCACCTCTCCCCATGCATCCACATCCATCCCTCTGCATCCATCAACCCCTCTCCATCCTGCCCAGGTGACATCCAACCTGTGCCCAAGTGACAGCATGGGTGACATCAGCAGATATCACAAGAGCAGGGCCACCCCAGCACAGGCTGAGTCTCCCACCACGAAGTGCTCAGTGCCCTGCAGCCCCATCCCCTGGCCATGGTGGAAGAGCTGGTGTCCCCGTGGGAAATGCCACCTTCTTGTGGGAAATATCACCCCAGGTGGGAGGCATCTCCCCTGAGTTCCCATCTCCAAGCAACAACGCGGTTGTGCTGCTCCCACTCTGCACCTCCCACCCTGTTCTCTCCCATTCAGCTCTGCTGCAAACCCAACGGCCGGCTGCTATCTTTGGGTGCTAGAGGATGGTGATGAGATGGCATGGAGAGTGCAGGCGGCCCTGGGCCCTGCGTGGTGCCAAAATGCCACTGCCCATCCCAGGGCCTAACCCTTAACCAAAAGTTGGAATTTTTCTTTTCTTTTTTTCTTTCTTTCTTTTTCTTTCTCTTTTTTTTTTTTTTTTTTTTTTTTTTTTTTTTTTTTTTCCCCATCAGAACTTCAAGCCGATCAAAGAAAGAAACACTTTTAATGAAACATATGCAAGATACTTAGAAGGAGAAGATTCACAATGCATCTGCTGTGGGACCAGACGGCTTATCAGAAGTGTGAAGTAGGAGGAGAAAAATGGCTGGTGTACGATGCCAGAGAGATTACAGAGATATTAAGCAGAAGGAATGCCGACACGTGGAGCTGGCAGGGCTGAGCTGTGTGCACTGCCTGCTGCATGCTGACCAGCTGCACTGTGGCCGCTGTGTCGTGGGGAGAGCTGGGGGACACTGCAGTTTGTTTGTGCTCACTTCCAGAGCAAACTCTTCAGTGCAATAGCAGCGTCCTTGCGTTGCGTTTTATTGAAGGTGTAAGTATTGTGAAAAGCAGCTGTAATTTCTGGTGATGTTGGGCTCGTTATCAGCTGGAGCATCATGCTGTGATTTCTGTCCCACGTTCAGGAGTCTGCAGGCATATGGTTCATCTGCTCCAGTCACCAGCCACATCCTGCCCTCCCCCAAATCCTGCAACTGCTGCACCATCAGAGCTGGGTGCCCGATGCACTTTGCTGTGTGCTGCTTCTGTAACCCACACAGAGCTCCTGTGGGGCTGGAGAGAAGCACACACCTCTCAGCAACTTCTGGCTCTGCCCTTGTGAAGTCCAATTGCTTCATGCTTTGAAAAATTTGCAGAAGCAAGCTGGAAACACAAGTAAACGAAGGTATGCAAATAAAATTATTTCCAAAAAAACAAACCCATGCTGACTTGCTGGGTTCTTTTTTTTCTACTGTCTTTAAAAAGCATCTGGCAAGCTGTGCTTCAGATTTATTTTAGCTAAATGCAAACAACAACAACTCTAATAAGCAGAGGAACATATTCATTAGCAGCTCTGGCTCCAGCTTTTGAAGATAAGGTGAGGAAAGGGTTCTTTCATTTCAGATGGGGAAATGTACGCCATCATTGGGAGAAGGATTTTAATCTCCAGCAGCAAGGTGTGAGCTGGGCACTGCTGGACTACTGCTGTCACTGCAAGTGAGAGTAGTGCTCTTTGCTTCCCTGTTTGCCAGCAAATGGCACTGAAGTGACCACCAGAAATATTCCTGATTTCTCTTTTTCCATGTTTTCTGCACGCAACAAATGTCTAAATTAGAGCAGGACTGTTTAACTGTTTCATTTGCATGCACCTGGTGGGTGCATTTTCTTGTGGAAAAGTTTGCCTTCAGACATGACATTCAAAAATTCATCCATTTGCACAGAGCTGTTGGGCATAGAAATCATTTGATCATTTCTCAGCAGGGTGTCTAACCCTGCAGATCGGCCTGAATCTCTCTGTGGCCTGTCAGCCCCACAGAAGTATGGCACAGCAACATGGAAAAGCCCTTCTTTGGTATTACCCTGAGCCCAGGTGCCAGGCAGAGGCGACTGCAGTGTGCGGGGAACAATGGGCATGAGAGATGAAAACGCTGCAGTTCTGGGTTCCGCTGCCTTTATTTGAACCACAGCTGGTGAGAAGAGAACACAGCTGTACAGATCAAATCACGGAACATTGCCGTTCTGCTTTACAAAGGTCGGCACAGCGTTGTCTAAATTGGCTTCATGGGGTTTTGTACAAGAAAAGACAAGAGCAAATCACCTGTAGGCACGATCCCTAATGAAATCTATTCCCATATGCAAATTCACTCTCCATCCTGGCTCTCACCCAGGCTGGATGTGGCACAGCTGCCCTCAAACATACAGTGCCTGTTCTGCATGCTGCCCATCCTGGGCACAGTGCCTGTCCTACTGCACAGTACCCATCCTGCTGCATGGTGCTCATCCTGCTGGACGATGCCCATCCCGCTGCAAGGTGCCCATCCTTCTGGATGATGCCCATCCTTCTGCATGACGCCCTCTCTAACTTCTGTAAGGTGCCCATCCTGCTGCATGGTGCCCATCCTGCTGTGCAATGCTCGCTCCTCCTGCTGCGTGGTGCACATTCTGCTTCACAGTGCCCACTTTGCTGAGTGCTGCCCACCCTGCTGCACAACACCCATATGGCTGCATGGTTCCCGTACTGCTACGCAGTGTCTGTTCTTCAGGCTGCCAATGGTCTCAGCCCCACCAGGCTTCGTGTACTCTACAAGTAATGAAAACAACAGGCTTGCAATTGGATAAATGAGAGTCATTAAAAAAGATGGGGCTGATCTGATCTGAGACATCAAGACCGAGTTTCCCAGATTCATTTAATATTCACTGTGCATATTTTCTAGGAAGTCATTGCATCTTTCTAAAGATTTCTCTGCACACCTGCAAACTGCAATGGCTGTCTCTGGTCTCGGCCACGTGATGCCTTCCCCAAACCATTGATAATCACGTCAGGTTACTCAGGAGAAGCCAATATTTTTGTGCAAAGCTCAGATAGTAGCAGGTAATGAGTATTCCCATCCCAGCAGATTTCTAATGCAAACTCATACAGAGAAATATTACACATTAGCCTCCTTTAGAGGAAGCTCATTAAAATAGGAGTGTTTGCTCTCCCACTGCCGTATGAAGATGTTGCATTTTTCAAATTTGATTCCTAAACCAATTAGTTTTCCATACTCTAAATGCCTTTCTTTCTACACCATGCATTATAAGGGAGGGTTGTCATTTCTTTAATGGGAATCATTATTTGAGCTGAAACGTTTGGTCTGGTGCGTCAAGTTTGTTTCCATCGTGGAAAGCAAAAATGTGGCTGCCATTTGCCTGCTGCTTCCTGCTGCTGTGCTTTCTGGATGCTTCGCCTCCTCCAGGCACACAGAGCAGCTCTGCAGGCTAAAACCAATGGGTTACAGCTGAACCTCCCTTTGCTGTGCATTTCAGTGCTGCCTCGCACAAAACCTTGTGCGCTTCTATGTATGCGCCCCACAAGAAACTTGAGATGCTCGGAAGCCGTACACAAGGAACCTATTAAATTCCATTTGTGTTAGATTAACTTGGGTGGTCCGTCCGTTATCAAACATCTGAAGGACCGGAGAAAATGCACAGCTTCAGAAAGCCATTACCGCGTGGGCTCCGTGGTGATCTGTCTGATGGTGACAACGTGTTTCCTCTTAGGGACCCACTCCCTCCTGCTCCCAGGAACCACCCAGCTCCCGGATCTGCTGCCAGAGCTGCTTTCGGTAGGGAGAATGGAAAATTCCCTTCATTGCTGCAGCAAGGCAGAGCGATGGCCACGTGATTGCTCATTAGCCATGAACATTAATTCCCTTTGTATTTGTCCGCGTTTAGTGCGGCTTTATCAAAAGTCAGGGCTGGATAGAGTAAATGATTGGAATGAAGATGGTGAGCCAAATTTAGCTTTCATTTTCTGCCCTCAGGAGAGATGACCAGAATGTCATTAATAAAGTAAACAGCAGTAGGTGGCTTACGAATGAAAGACATTAATTCCTGAAAGCAGGACACACATGGCAGCATAACGTTGGCCAATAGTTTAAAAATAATTATGTCTGAGTTGTTTATACAAATGTGGCTAGATTTTGGTTTTATCTGAACTAGTCAGACTGTCCCAAAAACCAATCTCAATTCTGATTGCTATCTGCTCTAATGGCTCCCTGACCTATATCTGGAGCTCATAGCACATACGTGTGATGGCAGCACGACAAGAGGCGTTGTTGGTTTGTACAGGTCCAGGGCAGAGCATGGCCTCAATGTTTCCGTCACTGCTGGCAGTGATGGAGCTCAGGTAGGTATGGTGGCAATGGTGGGGCTCCATACTTTGGGAGGTGCCCAGAGAACTGTGGGTGCCCCATCTCTGCAGGTGCCCATGGCCATGGACAGAGTCCTGAGCAACGCGGGCTGATGTGGGGGCAATCAGCACATGACTAGGGTGGGGCTGCAGGGGCTTTAAGGACACTTCCAACCCAACCTTTCTGTGGCTCTGTGGTCTTTAAGGTCCCTTCCAACGCAATCCATTCTGTGATTCTATGAATCCCTTTGGTTCATGAGCTCCAAAACCATTTTAATAATACTAGTGATAATCAAAAAGCTCTGCTTTCACCCACTGGAGACTTCAGCCCAGTAGCAAGACTTACTTTTTGCAAACTGTGAATGCAAAGAAAGTCCAATGCACACATCCAGAGGCAGCAGAATGACTTCAGGATGGCAGGGCACTGACCCACTTCCCTCTGCTCATGGCGCTGTGGGTCTCTGTGTCCTGTTGCATGGTTAGGAGTGAACCCTTGGGTGGTTGTTTATGTATAGCCATGAAATAGCCCCGGTATATTGGTAAAAATGTATGTGATGGTATTAATGGCTCCAGTATGTCTATTGGCATGTGGAGTCATAGAATCACAGTATTGATAATATTGGAAAAGACCTCTCAGCTCATCAAGTCCAACCACCAACCCATGGCCATCATGCCAACCAGCATGTCCCAAGGGCCACATCTTCACATATGCATGTATATACATATATATGTAATATACATGCACATATTTCTCGCTTCTTTTATGTCTCTCATGACTTACAGCAGTAGTTGTATCATGGGTCAAGTCCTCAGAAACAGGACAACACCCCAGTCCAAACACTCAGGTGTGTGTTGTTTGGGCAAACCCACTTGTTTGTTGCCAGCTGGTAATGATGGAGAGGTTTCACTCTGTGCTCTGACAAGTGCTTGGCAGCAGTGTCTCCAGCAGCCCTGTCAAACCCCCTGCACCTGTTAGCATGCGGGAAACGGCTGCACATAATTCAGTCATCTTTCTGCAAGCCTGAAAAATTCACAAAAGCAATCCTTATTATTGCTTTTATTTTTTTAAGTGAGTATTTGATAATAAGCGTAATAAACTTGGAAGCTGGTTATAAACAATATACAGAATCACAGAATTGCTCAGGTTGGAAAAGACCTTAAAGATCACCAAGTCCAAGCATAACCTAACCAAACTACCCTCACTCTAACAGCCCTCTGCCAAATCAGGTTGTTAATAATACATGTTGTTAAAGCAGCATAATATGACGGTAAAGAGTATGTAGGTTCTGGTAATTAGATGATGTGCATGGAAACAGCCACGCTGATAGTTCGGCCATCCTCGGCAGCCAGCGAGTAGATTTCTTGAGTAAGGCATGAGGAGAGACACAGCTCGAGTTATTATCTCCCTTATATATTAACAACTCCCAAACACACAATAAACTCAAACAGTGCATTAGTTTGCAATCAATAGCACTCTTTGGGCGTAAGGGTTTATGTCTTTCTCTCTTGCCATCTGAAATAGGAAGCCAAAACGAGGGTGACGGCACGCTCCCCGCACTCAGTTAGGAAAGTCATTTTTCATTTCAGGAGAAGTCCTCTCCAATAATGGAAATGCTGAAGGTTATTACAATAATAAATGAGCTGGCAGTGCGATTTATATAAGAAATGAATGCATTTTCTTACAGAGCACAGTTTAATTCCTTGTAAATCTCACACTTCCCGGACAGGCTCTGACTCCAGAGCAGCTCTGCCGAAAGCCTGCGGAACTGGAGATCACGTGGCTCTCTTCTTGTTGTCCAAACAGCTGTTCCTGATCGTCCTCCCTGCAGGTATCTGTTTGGGGATTAGTAATGCTTCACATGGTTGTACATCACAAGAAGTGGATGTGTAATTACATTAAACA
Source organism: Tetrao urogallus (assembly GCF_951394365.1). Taxonomy (NCBI): domain Eukaryota; kingdom Metazoa; phylum Chordata; class Aves; order Galliformes; family Phasianidae; genus Tetrao; species Tetrao urogallus. The sequence continues at coordinate 75,246,650 of NC_136816.1, forward strand.
TGCTTCATCTCCTTGGATCCCCGTATCCCAAATCACTGATATTGGCTCAACTCAATGGGTTTTCTTCATAGAACATTCTACTTTTTAGCACGCCCCCATCGGCCAATAGCTTTCAGCTTCCATGCGGGGTCTCCTAATGTTTCAGCAGGGCCTTTCCTCTCACATGGGTAGGACAATTGCTTCTTGCACATCTGTGTTCTGGAAATGGCTGCCTGGGGATGCTGGCTGCTCCCAATGGGACTGTGGGGACTGGGGCTGGCACCAAACCAACCTGCAATTATTTTCACCTTTCCATGCTGAAGACTGAGTTCGTGTTGCTGGGCACAGGTAAGGCAGCCAGTGGGTTTTGGTGGAACAGGGCAGCTTGCTCATAGTCAGCGCTGGGCTGCAGGGACACAGCCAGGTCTGTGCCACCCACACCATGCATAGAACATCCACCACAGATGACACAGCCCTCCACTGACAACAGAGAAGTGTTTTTTTTAAAGTAGTAAGGTATTAATATCCTCATTCTACTGCCATACAGTGTCCAAGCCTACAATCATAGATCAGAGAGTACCCCGAGTTGGAAGGGACGGACACGTAGGGATCTTCAAGTCCAACCATCAAGCCATTCTCACTAAACTGTTTCCTAAAACGCCCTATTTCTTGAGCACCTCAAAATTTACCAGCAGTGTTGAGTTAAAAAGTATCCCGATTCAAAACCTTGAAGCTTCCCAGGACAACCCTGCAAAGAATGGCAGCCTCAGCCCAGATGGCAGCAGCACTTCTCTGATCCACCCTGGGTTCTTGCACAGCGTCTGCTGAACACACGCATCTGCAGCGCGCTGGTTAGGGAGACAGGAGTCACACTTAGATGCCCAATGTATTTTTCATTTTCCTTGGGGGTCTAATCAGAAAAATCTATGATTGAAATAGATGAAGACAGTCACTCCGCTCTTTATTGCGGGGATGAAAAAAAAAAAAAGAAAGAAACAAAATGAAAAATTAAAAGGGAAAGATGACAGGCATGAAAACTTTAAATGAGAACCTCATGCCTCTGGAGTGATTCACGTCTCTGCGTGTTTTGGTCCCCCCATAGCTGCACAGTGAAATCCATGCAGATTTAGTGTACTTCCGAACAGACTCCCCCCCCCCCCCCCCCAACTCATCTTCCATGACTGAGTCTCCTCGATTGAATCATGCTTATTTTAGTTTATCTCAGCCTCAGGAAGCCGCAGCTTTGCCTACAGCGGAGTCCTAACAGGATGAAAGGTGAAGTTCCCCACGTGGGAAGCCGCCGGGATGGGATGGGGCAGGGCTGCCTTCGGGTCCCACGCACTTAACGCATTCCCTCGGCAAGGGCAAAGCCAGCGTGCAGTGGGAACGTTTGCACTAGAGCACGTCCCTCGGTGCAGGGTGGCACGGGCTTCAAGTGCATTGGGCTGTTCCGTGCTGAGCAGATCCCAGAACAGAACTGTGCCATCCTTTGGGTTGCAGAAGACCTTTGAGAGCTCCGAGCACAACCCACGTCCCCATGTGCCGCATCTCCACGGCTGTGGAGCATCCCCAGGGAACGTCACTGCACCGCTCCCTGCGCAGCCCGCTCCCAATCGCGGTTCCTCATGCTGACCATCAAACCGGGAGCGGAGGTTTCGGCTCTGTCCTTTGTCACACCCTCTGCTGGACGCGGGAGGCGACGCAGGGACTGCTCTGCGCAAACAGCCGCGGCTGCGCTGCTCCTCGTCGCTCCGTGCGATCTCCCTTTGCAGTTTGGAACGTTTTTGTGCCTTTTCCTAACACCGAAACAGTTCGGCGATTAGTCCCGATTTCGGAAAATTCTGAAAATCGGTGTAGCGAGCAAACTGGCTCCGTTTCCTTTCATGTTACTCCTTGAGAGTTAGCAAGCGTTCAGTGTGAAATTTCCGCCCTTCTTACGAGCCATCCTCTGAGCACAAAGACGATGCGGACCTCCAGCCGTCCTTCACTGCGAGTGGCATGCAGTGAGTGCTGGGGCAGTCGGACGGCAGCACCAGTGCGGCTGAAAAGGCTGGAAGTGGAAAGGAACACACTCCAGGCAGAGGGAAGTGGCACAATTTTTGACTGCTCCTTCCTTAATATTTAGATGATGAAGTTTTTCTTCTCTGGTCCTTAAATGAAAATCACATTGCAGAGCTCAACGAGAAGCGGTATTGAATTATTGCATTACAGGGCAGCCTGTAGCATGAGTACTCCCCTCCTTCAGGTATGAGACTTCATTAATTGCTTACTGAGGATAATAGACAAGGTAGATGGCTGATTCCCTCTTACGTCTTTTTTCCGCTTTAAATTTTTTTTTTTTAATTATTATTTTTTTAGGAAGAACAGAAGAACAACGAAACGAGGGGGAGAAAAGGAAAGATGCAATAAGACTTGCTTTCATGTAGATGTTTTTTAAAGAATCACAGAATGCATTCCTTCCATCTTCTGCAAAGTCAAGGAGCATTTCAAAAGCATCCACACAGCCACACGTCCAGGAATATTGAGGCTCATACCTCTTCTCCATTGATCTCTAATTCTGCCATTATCCAATGAAAAATACCAATAGCAATAAAACAGAGAAACGAGATGTGCCACAGACAGTCTTCAAACGGATGGCTTGGCGAGTGAGAGGAGGAAATGAAGCACTTAAATCTCTCATCAGATGTTCTGAAAATTATTTCAGCTGCTAAAAATGCTAAACAAATTTTTATTTCAAAGGATATGTTCCAAAAATCTTCCCCTTTGATAATTGCTTTTTTTTTTTTTTAAAAAAAAAAACAAAAACCATCTGTCATATATTTCATTCCAGTCTCACAGGGCTAATGCTCCCTCCTCTGTTCACCTCCTGCTTCACCCCAGGTAGGGCTATGGGATGAAGTCCTCACCCCACACCTGGGTGCAAATCACAATCTGGGTGCATGGTTGGGCACAGCTGCTGCCGGTTGGGGTATCTTGCTCAGATTTCTGAAATTTTGCACTTTTTTCTTTCCTTTTCAAATTGATATTCTTAATCTCCAGTCATCTAGGTTTATATTTAAAACTTGCCCCCCAGCCTTTCAAAATCCTTTGAGGCTACATCCTTGGCCCTCAAAGTATTTTCTCTTACTGATAATCTCAACCAGAATGGTTTTTTTTCCTTCTTTCTTTTCTTGGAAGTTCCTTCAGTCACAAAACAGCTAAAAAAAGGCACTAGAACCGGCCTGCCTCACTGGTTTGGCAAGAAATATCTGTTTTCGCTTTTTTTCCCCCTGCATTTCTTTTCCCTTCTCTTTGTTTGTTGAAACCCAACTCTCCCTGTGCCCATGGCAGACACAGTCTCAGTCTATATTTAGCCTTAGTGAAGAGCACAGAGGTGCAGCAACTCCTACAGCAGGTTGGAGAGCAGCTTGAGGACAACTCCTTCAGCCACATTGCCTGGCTGGGTTGTGGTTGGTGGTGGTGCACACACGCGGGCTCACCATGGGATGCCATGACCACTCCGTGGTCATCCACGGTGACTCTCAGACACACATGGTCCCCAGCGGCCACACATGGCCACCCATGGTGCCTCACAACCACTCATGGTCACCAATGGCCACCCATGGCCACCCATGATGTCTCACAACCACTCATGGTTACCAATGGCCACCCATGGTGTCTCACAACCACTCATGGTCACCAATGGCCACCCATGGCCACCCATGGTGCCTCACAACCACTCATGGTCACCAATGGCCACCCATGGCCACCCATGGTGCCTCACAACCACTCATGGTCACCAATGGCCACCCATGGTGCCTCACAACCACTCATGGTCACCAATGGCCACCCATGGCCACCCATGATGTCTCACAACCACTCATGGTCACCAATGGCCACTCATGGTCACCAATGGCCACCCATGGTGTCTCACAACCACTCATGGTCACCAATGGCCACTCATGGTCACCAATGGCCACCCATGGCCACCCATGATGTCTCACAACCACTCATGGTCACCAGTGGCCACTCATGGTCACCAATGGCCACCCATGGCCACCCATGGTGTCTCACAACCACTCATGGTCACCACAACCACCCATGGCTACCCACATCCACCAATGACTACTCACATCTACTGATGTCCACTGATGTCTGCCCACATCTACCCACATTCATCCACAGCTGCCTGTGGCCACTCATGGCCACTCACCAGTGTCCACCCACAGCCACCCACAGCCATTCATGGGTACCCATGTTTGCCTTTTCACCATACATAGCCCCTCTAGGCCACTCACAGCCACTCATGGCAACCCAAGGCCTCTCATGGCAACTCATGGCCACCCACAGCCACCCACAGTCCCTGATGGCCATCCACATCCACTCATGGAAGATGTTAGCCTGCTGTGGGCTGCTAGGGGTGCACCCATGCAGTCTGCACTGATGCAGAGCTTGCACCCATGAGATGGCATTGCACGGTCACAGCAGGGTTGTGCTTCTGGCTTTTCTGCACACCTTCTCTACCATCTGTGACAGCTTTGCCTCTGATTGTTGGTTGTTTTGTGTGTGTGTGTGTGTTTGCACTTCTAATTCTCTTTCACTAAAAAAAAAAAAAAAAAAAAAAAAATTGAATAAAATTATAGAATAATGATAAGTGACTCTCAGCCACTATTTTCATAACAGAGAACCTCTTCCGTCAGGAGACAAACAGGAGAAGCATTTTGCCATGCTTTAAGCCAGCAGTGCCAAATTCTGGGGGGAAAAAAAAAGACAAAGCAGTGCCACCTCGTGGGATTTGCCTTTTTCCAGTTTTCACCCCAAAAGAGTTCAGGGGTGGAGGTAAAGCTGGAGGGGCCGAAGCTGGTGGGGTCACCGCAGCCTGGCCCAGCCTGGCTCCCAGCTGGGTTTGCTGCACTGGCTTAGCACTTCCCAGAGAGATTGTCAGCGGTGGCTTCTGTCAGCGACAGCTCCGCGCTTGCTCCGTCGGGTTTTTCCAAAACAACATTGTGAGAAAGTTTCAGATTTGCAAAAACGCTTTCAATTTGGTGATGTTGTTGGAAAAATATTTGCTTCCAAATCAGTGTGCAGTGTAAAACAGAAGGGCTTAATGCTCGGCGCTTTGCATTACATGCTCTGCTGAGGAATGAGGAGCGCGGCTCCTTTTCCCACTGCTGGGGAAGCTGAGCGCTCTACGTGGAAAACAGGATGTTGTTGCCTGACTTCATTTTCTTAGGGGGGTTAGGATCTCAAATATCACTCAAAAATACCAAAGCTTGTGCTACTCATTGACAGATTGATAGCCCACACTGCGATTTGTAATACTTTGGTGAACATCTTGAAATACTTATGTCATGACGGAGGTAAGGTTTGAAAAAAACATGTTTCACAGAATTCACTTATTTTGTTACACTTTTTCAAGTGTTATGATTTCTCCTGATATCTGAGCACTGCTAGCCCAAACAGCGCTGCACTGTATCGTGCTTTGCCCGTGCTGCTGGGTGAGAACCTCTCATCCCTGCACAGGAGCAGAGATTTGGCATCATTCTGAGCTCTTTCATGTTTCCTTGGGTAGGTATGCTAAAGTCTTTGGGCTTTTCTTTTTTAATCAAAACCTCTGAAGTCTGACGAGCCTAAGGGTCTCTGTCAACATTATAATAACATTTGAAACAAATTTGTAGGAAGATACACAAGAGGGAGAAAAAGTCATATTACCCATAGTAATATGGGTATTATGTGCTATGTGCAGTGGAACTCTAGGGGGGCAGGTGCTGTTGAGCAGGTGAGCTGTGGGCTGTCACCTGATGGTAATTCACATTGAGGTGCTGCGAGTTACCATATTACTGCTAAGCAGCATCTTTCCAGCATGGCACTGTCCTGCCCTGAGTGCATCCTGATGGATGCAGGTCACACAGCCAGTGCAATGGGGACTTGTCTGCAATGTCGAGGTGGCTCTGTCTGTACCTGTCCTTGGTCTCCTCCTGCAAAAGGGCCCTTCTGAAGGTTGAATGCAGAAGCACTGGTTGTGACGTATGACAAGTGTCATTATGTGTGACAAGGGCCATTACGTGTGACAAGTGTCATTTTGGACACCTTCAGCATTGCACCCTCATAGGTTGACATCGGGGCAGTCTGGCTGTTTTCTTTTGAAGGAAAACAGTTCCTTGTTTCTACAAACTGACAATGATAAAAGCCTGTATATTGCATTTCTTCTGTTTGTAGAAGAAATGAATAATGGCAGATTGAGCTTCTCAGCACCTGCTCCGGTTCCTGTCCTGTCCCAACTCCATCCCCATCTCCACCCCCATCCACATCCTCGTTTCCATCCCCATCCCTATCTCCATACCAGCAGCACAGGGCTGCATTCTGGGCACACGGACCGACAGCCTCGCTGTTATTCCTTCCAAAAAACCAGCCCCCAAATCCCATGCCTCAAAATAGCACAGAACTCCGACCTTGCATGCTGATGTCTCACTGGCTCCCCGGTGCCAGCAGTTGCAGCTCATCTGTTGGCAGTCGGCAGTGTGCTGAGAAAATGAATCTATTGGATAAAAAAAAGGCTATAGGGTGACCAGATGTTCTGGGCACCAAACCAAAACCATTTGAGGGTAGGGGAGTATGATGTCTCTTGTAAAAGTGCATTAAGTTTCAGGATTGTCTTTTCTCTGCACAGAGAGCTCAGTCCTTCAGGGTAGGCTGCATAGCCTGGAGGCTGCAGAAGGCATCTTCCTCCAACTTGGGCTCTTGATGCATCCCTGTCTGCATTTGACCTCTGGCTATAAGCTGTACCTACATTAAAGCTGCCCCTGCGCTGGGCATCCAAGGATGCCTAGTCAACTCCTCCATAGGGGATGGGGGCACAGCAGAGTGATGGCAATACTGCCTGAGATGGATGCTGCCATCAAGGGTTTTCAAAGAGTGCTTGGGATTGGTGGAAGGCATTGGAATTACATTTTTGGAGACTGCAGACCTGTTTTGCCCAGCCTCTCTCCAAGGGAGAAATCCCTTGGTGGGCAGAGGCATCTCTTGGTCACCAATCCTTGCTGATACAGCTCCTGGGCACTTTGTGTCTCTGTTTCCTTCTCTCCCTTTCCCAAATCATCCAGGTTTTCATGACTCAGCTCCTTCTATTCTCTTTTCCACCCATTCTTCTCAAACCGTACGTTGGCTTTGATTTTCAAGAATGGAGCCTTGCATGGTTCTTAGAATAGCAGCGAAGCCTGTAGGAAGAGAAATTCAGCTTGAAAACAGATAGTTTCCCCTTAATTAGATGCAAATCAGAAAGCACGAAGAACAGCGGAAAATCAAGTCAAGTTTAGTCCTGGTAGCTATTACCTCCTGCTGGTGGTTAAGGACTGTACAAGAGCCAAGTTTACAAACATCAAAGTTTTCACAAATTAAAAAAAAGTCATCTCTCATGGTGCTTTTGGAAATGGGATGGGCTGATGGGGAACCAGCGTGGGCCTCTTCATAAAAGGGGAAAATTAATACAGAAAGAGATTTTATCGTAGGAAATTGCCATATGGAGCCGATACTGAATTTCAATAGTAGATACAAAAATGACCCTTTAAATCAGTGTCAGTTTTACAATATCCTTGCTTTCTTTCTTGTTCATGGGAGTGGCTGAAGAGCTGAGGGGTGACTTCAGCTCTTTCGGGCAGCTCATGCTACAGCATCAGGCAGCACGTGGCTCTTGTCGATCATCTCTTTTCAACAAACTTCTGAAATGACATCTTTTTAAAGACTTTTTTTTTTTTTTTAATGTGCTTGAGGGAGGAATATTTTCTTAAACAGACTCACAGAATCATAGAATCACAGAATGGCATGGGTTGAAAAGGACCACAATGATCATCTAGTCTGAACCCCCCTGCTGTGTGCAAGGTTGCCAACCAGCAGACCAGACTCCCTTCCCTGCTAATGGTAACCTCCACCCAGGGCAAAACAGTGACTCAAAACAATGACAAGACAGAGGAAAACAGGTGCAGACAGGCTGCAGAAAGCAGTTACACATGAGATGATCAGAAAAGGAGTGCAAGTCCTTGAGTATACACGTATCCATTGATACTTGTGCTGAAACTGAGCTCTTACAAGCAATTCAGCGCGCACATTTCCTTGCCTGCAGAAGAACTTGCCGGTATTTCTCAATTCCATACACCATGATCTGAAAGGTGCTTAAAGTTTTTCAGAAGCTGGATGACCAGTGTCTTGAAATTTAATGCCCAGTATTGATGAACACTGCACTGTGCAAATATAAAAGTTATGGGAACAAAAGACAGAGAACCATTGCTTACCTTGAATTAATGGCTACCTAAGTGAACGACATTCAGTAGAAACGAGCAGTAGTAATTTATGTACCCCTGCTACGTAAATACATGAATATGCATACACAAGTCTATCTGTACCAGTGTTTAAGATACTCATCCACTCCAAGTCCAAGACAGGATTTCCATTCTCCTTCCCTTGCACCGAATTGAAAGGGGAAAATTTGCTCTCGCTGATGAGCAGCCCCACCAGCTCTACAGCAGGGCCACAGAAAAGATTACAAACCTTGACAGTGCTAGTTATGGGGACATTATCCATAAAGCATGTAATCCTATCCAAACCTCCCCACAACGGTTTCACAGTACGCCAGAATTTTTTTAGGATATTTTCTATTTTCATCCCGTGATCCCATGTAATACATAGTCTTGGCATTTCTTATCACTTCCAACCATGCATTTCTCAATTTTTTTTATGTTTGTTCCAAATTTCAGTGCTGTGCATCCTTTTTGCCTTAGACCAAAAGCATATCGCACATTCTCATCATTTTAATTAAACTAGGGCCAATCCGGGGCAAATGTTTGATTTTGACTCAAAAGGTGCATGCAAATCACAAATTCCATTTGATTCAGAATGGAAAAGGCTCCCCGCTACATCCTTACTGTATACAGAATTAAGCAGTCCGTCAGATTCATGACTGCACATCTCCTTAGAAAGTGTCTGTGTTTTTGAAATAAAAAAATGAATTCATACATTAAATGTGAGTTGTTCATGCATTGTTTTTAAGATCCGCAGCAAACTCCATAGAGTAAAACTCAGATCTTTTCACTTGAGGCAAGCGTCATTTAAATTTATCAACTCTCAACAAGCAAAGACTTCAGCCTGCATATAGACTGAAATTTGCATTAAATGTCTGCTGAAACAAAATTTCCTAGCGTGTGAATGATCTTCAAATGACTTCCTCTTGTAATGGCTTTCCATTAAAAACACTTCCAAGCGCAGCTGCTGAAATGGCACCCATGGAAGGTATGAATGTGCACCTTGAGCTGCTGAAGCACAGGGTGTAAAATAGGTTTTATCTGATTAAAATTTGCTATTTATATCGGGACAAGCCTGGAACCATTGAAAACGTGTTTGTGAAATACTGCATTGGAAATACTGTCTCGGAAACTGTCTGGTGGAGAGGGCATTGGGTTGGTAGCCATGGCAGTTCTCTGCCTGATTTGCCCACAGTGAACGTTGCAGACTGAGATTCAAGTCAGGCAGTGTACTCCAAGGATAGTCTGGGGTGCAATCTTCATTGCAAAGCCCACATTATTAAGGAAAAATACTGCAACTCAATATTTTCCAGATAAAACTCTTATCCATGCACAGAGAAACTGCTCACCACTTGTGGGCTGATAATGGTAAAACAGATTTCCCACCATCAGATCCCAGAATCACAGAATCGTTAGGTTGGAACAGACCTCTAAGACCCCCAAGCCTAATCCCAACCCACGGGACATATCAACTGCCCGTGTCCCCAGCTGCCACATCGCCACGGTGTTGGAGCACCTCCAGAAGTGGGGACCTCCCCATTTCCCTGGGCAGCTGTGCCAGCGCTTGACTACACTTTGGGGAAGAAATTGTTCCATCCAACCTGAGCCTCCCCTGGTGCTGGTTCTGTTGCATCTTCTCCAGGCCTGTCTCCACGGATGAAGGGCTGGCAGCCTGTCCTTTGAAGAGATGCTCAGAGGGCACCAGCTTTGCCATGTGTGGAAGTACCCCTCTCAGCCCTGGGAACACAGATCGTGCCCTAAAAGAGGTCATCTTTATCATGAAATTGTTCCTTCTTCCTGTTTCCCATTACTGACAGGACGTGAATTTTGAGACATTTCTGGGTTGTTTTTTTTCATTTTTTTCTTCATGGAAAATTCTTCGGTGTGACTATTTTTGTCATGATTGCCAGTTCATTGAGATGAAAGGCTTGTAATGGAGCAGATGATGTCTTCTCCCATCCTGGAGCTTGTCCAGAAGATGAGAGCAAATTGGGCTGGCTGGCTTGAGAAATCTGCGAATCCTCACATCACCACACGATTCCTCATTCACAGAATCACAGAATCACAGAATTGTAGGGGTTGGAAGGGACCTCCAGAGATCATCAAGTACAACCCCCCTGCCAAAGCAGGTTCCCTACATCAGGTCGCACAGGTAGGAATCCAGGCAGGTCTTGAACATCTCCAGAGAAGGAGACTCCACCACCTCCCTGGGCAGCCTGTTCCAGTGCTCCGTCACCCTCACTGTAAAGAAGTTCTTGCGCATGTTTGTGCGGAACTTCCTATGCTGCAGTTTCCAGCCGTTTCCCCTTGTCCTGTCTCCATTCACCACTGAAAAGAGTCCAGCCTCGCCATTCTGCCCCCCACACCTTAGATATTTATAGACCTGGATCAGGTCCCCTCTCAGTCTTCTTTTCTCAAGGCTGAAGAGACCCAGTTCACTCAGCCTTTCCTCATAGGAGAGATGCTCCAGGCCCTTCACCATCTTCATGGCCCTCCGCTGGACTCTTTCCAAGAGATCCTTGTCTTTTTTGTACTGGGGAGCCCAGAACTGGACGCAGTGCTCCAGATGAGGTAAGATGAGGTATTCCTGCCAAGCAGACCTCTGACCTCTGAGTTTGGACAGAATGCTGAGCTGCAGAACACACAATGGTGTAAGGTCAGGTCGTGTAAGGACTTCAAGCTCCCCGAGTCCATCTTTGAGCTACTCAGGTGACTGCAGTTTTTATTGTGTTGGATGAAAGGCTGCTTCCCATCTCTGCTCACACTGCCACAAAGCCATGATGCTTGCTTGTGCACCTCTTGTTTACCTAATTATCTCCCTGTCTCTCTTCCTTTCCTCAGAGCCTTGTGGTAAGTTCCATAACTTTAAAATATGTTTGATAATGCCTTTGTGAAGGAAGGGGCAATTTTGAAGCTGCTGCTATTATGATGAGCATGGCAATCATCTCCATTTCATGACTGCAATTTGCTTGAGTTCTCACTCTCATTCAGGCAGAACCTTTCCTGAGAGATAAGTAGGAGCACAGCCTCTCTCATGTTGATCCTGGTGGCGTATATGGCTGTCAGAAGCAACCTCAGTTCCTGTAAGCAGTGCATATGTGATCAAATACACTGCTGCTCATCATTTATTGTATCCTACCGAGAAATGCAAATGGAATCGTAGAATCATAGAATGGTTTAGGTTGGAGGGGACCTTGAAGATTATACAGTTCCAACTCCCCCCCACCACGGTCAGGGTTGCCAACCACTAGATCAGGCTGCCCAGAATCTCATCCAACCTGGCTTTGAATGCCTAGAGAAGCTGTGGAGCAGTCTGAGTTCTGCTACATAAACTGTCCAGCCCTGGCAGACCTCCCTCCAGCCTTCCTGCCCATATTGTCTGTGCCTGTTGCCTGAGGAGCTCTGCCTGGGGTGATCCCAGAGCCCATGTCCCAGACCAGGACCTCTGTGGTGCTTAGGTTAGGATCCTGGAGCACCATCCTTCACTCCCTGTTATTGAGTCTGCTAATGAAAAACACTTTTTTTATTGCTTTCCCCTTTATAAGGCAAAATCTTATTGCTCTAACAGTGGAATACCTAATTTCCAGGCTGCTTATTATAAAGACCAAGAGTGAAATCCATTTGTCTTTCCATTAAACATTCTCTTTTTGTTTAGTGTTGTTCTTTCTTGCCGGTATACACTTCTGATATATTGTTAGGGACAAATCACATCCTTTGCTTTAGGGTTTGTTGCAGCAAATGGACCAAGATCCAGAGGTCTCTGTGCCCAGAAGACTTCCCAGTGCCCTTCTCATCCTTGTGGGCTCTCTCCACCCATCCCATCTCTCTTCCCCCTGCTGACCGCAGTCTTTCCAGCAGTAGAAGCATCCTTCGGTCCTGATGAGTAAATTTTATTATCTCATTTGTATTCCAGGGAGGACTTCCTTAGATTGCTACATCTCTTCTAAGCTGTGGAATGAGAAATGGAAGCACACAGCTCGCAGGTGTTACTGCAGTGCTGGCAGAATGCTATCTGCTCTACACTGCTCAGGGTTGTGCCATCCATGTGTTAGGGGTGGGTTTACAGTGGGTCTTGGCATGATGTTTCTGTTTTCTGTAACTCTTTTAAAGTAAGAAGAGTGATGTGACACTCAGGAAAGGTTCATGTTGGATTTACTTTTTGAAAGAGTGGTCTGGCATTGACACAGGTTGTCTGGAGAGGGGGTGGATTCCATACCCTGGAGGTGTTCAAGAGCCACTGAGATGTGGCTCTTGGATCATGGTCAGTGGGCATGGTGGAGATGGGTTGGGGTTGGGCTTGAGGGTCTTAAAGGGCTTTTCAATCTTAATGAGTCTGCGATTCAGTAGTAGCACATTTATGGTGCACAGAAACCAAGCTGGGGAGATGTGCATACTGTGAGCACAGTCCTTGTACCTTCTTTGCTTTTTCCAGTTCATGTTGATGTGCGGGGGAAAAATCCTCTGCAGGGAGAGAAAGTTCTAGGTTCTGCCATCACAGCTGTTTGCAAACTCATGAGACCTCTTCTAAACAACCTGCAGCTGCTGTCTGAGGAAGGGAGCTTGTTGAACCATGGAATCACAAGATCCTTAGTGTTGGAGAAGGCCTCCAAGATCCCCAAGCCAAACCCCAACACACTCCCACCTTACCCACTGACCAGGTAGCAGATCTCCACATTTCCTGAACACCTCTGGAAATGGGGACTTCACCGCCTTCCTGAGCAGTTCCTCTGCCTGTGCACTCTTTCTGAGAAGAAATTGTTCCTAATATTCACTCTGAACTTTTCCTACCACTACTTGGGGTTATTGCCTCTTGTCCTATTGCTAGTTTACTGGGAAAAGAGCTCAGTCTCAGAAACCAAGGCATGTAGGGAGCATTCCCTGTGTGAGGGCTGGACTTGCAGCTGCCATCTGCACTAGGACATTCCCAGGAAGCAAAGCAATGCCCTGAAAAATCCATCAGGAAGCTGCAGCCGTGGTACAGTGCTCTCTCTGGTGGGCATTCAAGCCCGCATCTCCCCCATGTTCCTTTCCCGTGTGCTTTCCTCGGGGCATAAATGTTTTTTCAGACAGGCTGTATTTGAGTTATTTATTGAGAGTGTATTTTCACATGGAAAAATCTACAGGGTTGTAATTTGGATGTAATGTTCCCCAAAAGCCATTCAGGAAAAATTTCTTTTTAACTGTGGCTAATTATGTATACTCGGTTGCTCAATACAAAAAATAAGAGCGTCCAATGTAGTGTTTATTATTTCTCTCACAAAGAGGAAAATCATAAATTCTTTCTAATGGGATCTTTAATAATAAAAAAGAACATAATCATTACTATCAAAAGATGTATGGCATCCATGGGGTTTACTTCCCAACATTTTGTCTGATTACATCTCGGTTACACTCACAGCATTAATTATCGGAGACTAATTAGGCAAAATTGCAATGAAAACTGATCTTACAGAATCCCACCTCTCCTGGCTGTGCCCTTGTAGCTGGATGGGACCATTTGCAGGTTGCTTTGTTTAAAGGAAGCAGGTGCAGTGATGGTGTAAGTCATTTTCCAGCTTTGCGAGGGGCTGTGCACAGCTCTCCTCCTGCTTTTGTGGTTTCCTGTGAACTGCTTCCATTCCCTGTGCCTCGTCCTGCTGCTTGAACCCCCCGAGCCCCACATGGCAGGTAGCCCGTCTGCAACGTGACCTCCTCCCTAGCTGAGCTGCAAGTGCTTACAGCATCCTTACCGCAGCCGTTGATGTGCTTGCTCAGCAAAACAAGGTCACACATCTCCTCCTCCCCAAGGGGCGGATGTCCTGGGATCCAACCTTTCACAGGATGTCTGAAATACGGCGGATTTCTGCTCACTCGTACAGTTTTTTAGAAGTGCAGGGGCATGAAGGAGAGATTAGCCACCTCCGTGATGAACTTCGGCTCAATATGCTCTGCTAAGTCCCTTCCTCTATGATGGGGATAAAAAAAAAAGGGAAAGAAAATAGATGTTCGTGGTTCTTTTTTGGATAATAGATCAGTTTTTGACTGATTTGCAATATCTCTGCTTTTGGCTTGGTAGTGGATGGAATGCATCAAAGGACCTCAATGCCTCTTACAGTTTGCAGAGATCAGTGCAGACAACACAAAGACACAAAACAGAAGAGTTCATTTCGTTGCAGCCATTCCCCTCTTCACCTGAGACAAAAAAGGGACAATGTCCAACCCAACATCACCTTTTCCTATCAAAGCACTGAGCCACTGCTGCAGCAAGCTCCTTAGACAATGCGATGCTGACATGAGCCCCCTGTGACAACATGAGAGTGACATTTCCTTAAGCTGGATATAACAAGAAATTTTTTTACAGTGAGGGTAGAGAAGGACTGGCATAGGCTGCATAGAGAGGCTGGTGGTGCCCCATCCCTGCAGACAGCCAAGGTCAGGATGGATGGCTCTGAGCACTGCTGGAGCTGTGGGTATCCCTGCGCAATGCAGGGAGTGGGACCTGATGGCCTTTAAGAGTCTACTCCAACTCACACCATTCCACATGCCTGCTAAGACATGGTGACATGTGCTCCCTAATACCAAGGTGGTGATGGCATGAGCCAAGATGTTTGTTGTGGGAATTCTTAAAGAAGTCAGGAATTGTAAGGAGGGAGAAGGCCATGTGGTTGGCAGTGTGCTGTGCGGTATGGTGCCAACAAAGATCTCCATTTACATGATCTGGAGGTTCTCCCCGTTTGCTGGTGTAGACATGAACTGGTGGCACCTTACCATGTGCACTGGGAGGAGTTGATTGCCTGCCTCTCTGTAGCAGCTCTGCATGCCTCCCTTCACCCACCTCTTCCCACACCAAACCAGCCCACCTCTCCCAACTTTTCCCCTTTAGGACCTTTGTTCCTGGCCCCAATCTCTCCCGCTGCCTCCCCCATTGGTCCTGCAGCCGGTCCTCAGCATCCCTGCTTTGCTGTGCCCAGGCCAGAGACCTCCAGCAGAGGATGGCTTCATGTGTCTTACACATGACACTGCTGTTTATACATCCTGGTATGATGTTTGCTTTTTTTGCAACAGGATGACATTGTGTACTCAGCCCAGACACAACCCAGATTGCTTTTCTTGGACAGAGTCCCTTGTAAAATGTTTTTCTAAATAAAAATAATCATTACTTGAAGCTGTGTCCTTTCTGGTTTCCCAGCAAGGCAGATCTGAAGCTTTCTTTTTCCTTTTTTTTTTTTTTTTTTTTTTTACAGTGCTTAATGTTTCTCCCCACCATCCATGATCACAATACTGCACAGAGAAGGTCTTCAGCACAGTGCTCTTCAGGTTCCTTGTTGACAGAGTGATGCTGTTTTTTAGTATTTATTTCACTGGACTTTTTCATCAGTTCCATATCATCTGGCTAGAAATAGATGTGGAAACTGGATTTTGTGCGTTAGGCTGAAACAGCTGCCAAGCAGATGTGGCTGCATTTCAGTTTTCCTGTTTGTAAGATGGGTGCAGCTCCATCTGCCCGTAGCGCAACCGCTAGCACGAAGGACGCCGGTGCTGTAAGGGATGCAGCACCTATGGCTGCTCACACACTGCTCCAAGGTGAACAGCCTCGGGTACCTGCAGGTCGGATGGTGAACTCGCTGAAAATACTTTTTAAAGGAAGGAAGTGACAGGAGTGTAGGGAACAGTCCCTTAACACATTTGTTGAAGATCTGAGCTCCTTTCTCTACTTCTCTGTGAGCAGCCTGCATTGTTCCATGGGGCAGAAAACACAGGAGGTGTTTTCTTTAGACATCAAATAGAAAATAGTTGATGGGAAGGGCTTCTTAAGGACTAGATTTTGGCACAGCCAGAATTGATGTCCTTATTGTCTTTTCATGTGATGTAAATGGAACAAATGCTCCACCGCTGCATTCCTGGAAGTCCTGAGGAAGTGAGTCCAGAAGAGCAGCGCTTTCAGGGGAAGAAATCCTCATCCGAGTTATAATGGGGTTTGTGCCCAAGCCCACAAGAAAGTCTGACATGGCTTTGGTCGCAGATGGCATCGTAGCACCGAGGTGCTTGCTTAATCCTTTAGGTACCTTGGATAAGAGAGATTTCATGTATTTTCAGTATCTACAGATGTGCTAGGCATCTAAGCTTGATTTCTAATCAGTGGAGAAGAAATAAGTGCTTCTGAAGCGTGTTTTATCTGCTGTGGTTTGATGTCTGCTTTAGGAAGAGATCAGCTGGGATGCTACAGGCTGCTAAATCCCATTCCTGAAGTCTGCTGCCAGCTCAGGTTTCACCAGGAAAAGTTCTGAAAGTTCATAAAAATGTTTTTCTGTGCATGTGCAGAGAAACTGTCATCCTGATAGGGCCAAACTTCTTGATACCACTTTTGCACCTAAGTCACCTTGGGACCCCCAGAATGGGTTCTCCTCTACACCTGGTGCCCCCAGAGACAGATGCACTGAAATCAGCGCCCAGAGGCATCCCCACACCCTGCCAAGGAGAGTCTTTTATGTTCAGCTCCTTTTTTGTTTGCTGTGGTTTGTGCAGAACATGGTAGAGCTCTAATGAGGTGTCACGCACAACCTTCTTGCAGGCTTTTGGCAAAGGGGACAATTTCAGCCCTTCTGGTTAAAATCCTGACAGCAGAAATGTGGTCCTTCAGCCAGTGGATGAAAAAAGGGTGAGTTTCTATTCCAGAGCTTAAGGTGCATAGGCAGAAGAGGGGAGACCGGGTCTCTGATTGCTGCTTTCAGGCCTGGTTATAACACAGCCAGATGATGGGTTTGTGCACATGCCTCACAGCAGGGGCTGAGCCCCAAAGCCTTCCCTTTTTGTCGGCTTGTCATTGGCCAAGGCTTTTGCTCCTAAGCCAGAAAGAATCACAGAATCATAGAATCATCTCAGTTGGACTTTTAAAGGCCATCTTGTCCCAACTCCCTGAACAGGGAGACCTACAGCTCAGTCCAGCCTGATCTCGGATGTTTCCAGGGATGGGGCATCCATCTCCTCTCTGGGTAACACATCCCTGAGGTGTTCCAGAACGGTGGAGATGTGGAACCTGGGGACATGGTCAGTGGCTATGGAGGGGGTGGATTGGGCTTGGATTTGGGGAGATTGGAGGTCTCTGCCAACCTTCAAGATTCCCTGATTCTGTGATTCACTGAGATCCAAGCAAACTGGTTGTGCTCTCCTCTCAATCCTCACCAGAAGATGGAGTAAAAACAGCAACAACAGAACTAATAGCAACAGCTATATATCATGGGTGGTGGGGACTGGGGCAACTGGTAATTGCTGTAGAGCTTTATTGGCAGTTAATTAAAAATAGAGCCAAAGATGTCATGTAACCATTACTTTTGTTTGTAACCACGATTTAACTCTATTGGACTCCCTGTACCTCCGGTCACACAGCCAAACAATTTATTCTTCTGTAGTGCTGCTCTGTCCCTGTAGGCCAATTAGGCAGAGATACCACCTTATGAAAGAAACACATGATGAAGCCACATGTCTTTGCTGCAATCAGGGCAAGTCATCACTTCTGCTGTTTATTTCTGATCTTCCCCGTGGATTTCCTGGGAGGGTTTTGCCCTGAGAATTATATTCTGAACCTTTTTAATTTATGCAGAGAAGATGATTCTGTGAAAGATAATATTGTGCAATTATCTACAGTTATTACTATAATAGTGAAATGGTGATCTTAATAATTATACTACTAAAGCTAGCATTTCATTAAAGGAGGGCAACTCTGGCTCTAACGATGCACTTTGATGCACTCTTTCTGTGATTTGTTAATTGCAGTCTCAGAATCAAGTACTGGTTCAGTGACCATAAACTCTGCTTCCTATAGCATCATTAGATCATAAACTCCTTAATAGCAGAAAGTTTTAATTATGGAGCACATTCTCCATACAATAAATATTTCTCAGTTTGATTTGCAGTGTGTAAGCATTGGGGCTCAGGCAGAGCTGCAGGTGGGGTCTGTGGGGCATTTTTCTGTTAGAGTGTGGGCAGAAGATGCAGTCTGTGGTAAAGACTTTGGGTATCTGCTCACATCTGTCCTCCCACTACGCGCACAAGCAGTGCTGGGGCAATGGGAAAGGTTTCCTTGTGTAGTCCGATCCCATGGGACTCACTGGCCCCACTGTCCTCTTCCAGCCACATCCCTGAGGGCAGGAACAGAGCTGCTTGGGAACGAGCTTCTCTGCTGCCCCCATGCAGCCCTGGGTGGATATTAGGAAAGACATTCAGCTTGGTTAGCAGGGAAAATTTCTTCTTCAAAGAGCGATGATGCCTTGGCACAGGCTGCCCAGGGAGGTGGGGGAGTTGCCATCCCTGGAGGTGCTCCAGAACCGTAGAGATGTGGCACCTGGGGACATGCTCAGCGGGCATGTCCCGTAGGTCGAGGTTGGCCTTGAGGATCCTGGGAGATCTCCAACCACAATGATTCTATGGTTCTGTGATTCTGTGATGCTCTGCCCGTGTCACAGCGCCCCATGCGACAGCCCCATGGGGCTTCCCCAGTGCGTGCGGACAGGCAGAGCTGCTGGCCTCGGCACAGCTGTGTCCCTGAGTCACTTATAGGACGAAGCCAAGAGATTTTTTTTTTATCTTATTGCCTTTCCCTTGTATTTCAGTACAACATGCGCATGGAGTGGTTTGGCAGCGTGCTCTGGCAGGCTCTCGCACACCTTTTTTATAGGTGTGTGTTATTGCACACAGTGCACCTGTGATCCCGTGTCAGTGCACCCAGGGCTTCTTCTCTCCTGTACTCCTCATGGAATTAATTAAAGGGGGAAAAAAAGGGAAGGAAAAGGCAATCTCTTCCTGCTGGTGTGAGTTCCTTTTCTCAGTACTGAAAAGGCTACTTACAGGGGCGTGTTTTTTGCAGCGCTTTAAAAAATATTTGGGAGCAGTCATTAAGTTGAGAATGGGATAAACAGAAGAACCCAAGCCATCCATTCACTGCAGCTTCCTATTCCCCCTTGGTGAGTTACATCATCATCTCCTCTGCATTTTTCATCATTACCTAAGAAGATTAACGGCTCTTGGATGTCAGCACGGTTTCAGGAGTCCAGGCTCTCCTTGGTGTGTGTTCACATTGTGTAATTCCCTAGCTTCCATGGGAGAGGAGCTCTCTGGTAGGGCAAATTGCTGGGGTGGGAGGAGTGCCTTGCCTTGGCACTGGGAGGGCTGCCGGCAGCAGCGGAATTTGCGGATGTCTGAACGGAATAACGTGGGAGTGGGGCTCCAAAAGAGGCTCTGACTATGAGTGAGGCTTGGTGCTTCCTGCACAGGGACAGAGAAGCATGGTGGTCCTTGGCGTATTATACAATGTCCCTGCACTCATCATGTTTTGAGGGTTTTTATATCACCAAGTGTATTTTTTATGCTACGGGCAATGAAGCTCTGGCAAGGCTTGCCCAGAGTGGTGGGGGTTGCCCTGTTGCTGTATTCAAAATCAGACTGGATGGGGCTCTGAGCACCTGATGGAGCTGTGGGTGTCCTTGTTCATGGCAGGGGAGTGGGACCAGCTGTCTTCTGAGGGTCCCTTTCAACTTAAACCATTCTATATTCCATGATCCTAAGGCACAGCATTTCCTGTATTAGTCTGGAAGAGGTGATCCATCTGGGCACTCTTGTCTTCAGCACATAGTGCCCACGTGGAAGGCAGGAACCACGGGGTACCAGACAGGGGATCTCCACCTCCCAAGTATTGCAGTTATCTTAACTAATTTTTGTGCCCTTAAGTTTTGGAGCTGAGCTCCCTGCTGCCTTGGAGGAAATCCTGTTTGCAAGACTGTTCCCTGTTTCTCCAAACTCTGGCTTAGAAAGGCTGTCACACTGCTGCATATTCCCAAGACAAAAAAATTGCAAATAAAGATGGTAAATAATGTGTTTTCTTATGCAAGAAACTTATGCAAGGGAAATAGGCAGACCAACAGAAGGTTTTTTCAGAATCATTATTCATTTTCGGCTCATACCTGGGCAATAAGACATAACCCATGTTGCCCAGCTATGGGCCAAAGTACTGTTGCTGATGTGTTTGAGCCTGCCAGGGCCAAAGGACAGATTCTGAAAGTGGGAGAGCTTTCAGAGGGCAATGGGGTTTGGGACCAGTGCAACAGAGGGGCTCAGTCTTACCCTGCCCAATTTGCTAAACTGATGAGCTTTCCAGCTAATGGATATATTACACATCTAGCATGCAACCATGTGTAGTTGTGCACACGCGTGCACAGGGGGAGAGGGCTCTGCTGTGATGAAGGTGATTATTTCAACCTTGTGATCTCCTCACTCCTGGCTGATGTGTGTATTTTGAGATGAATGGTGATACTAATGGTTTACTCTTCTGATCTTGAAGGCTTTTGCTTTTGATAACAAAATGTAGACTGATTCACAAGGAATTATTTGAGTAATATTCCTAAGACCATTCTGTGCCTTACGTGGTAAGATATAAATGAGGATTTATACTTACCGTCAGCAATGTATAATCCGCCTTCTCTAACCTGTCTGGCAACTTCTATCAGAGCGTGCTGTGAAGAGGGAGAAGTGTGTGGAGTCAGCAGGAACTGTGAATGTGCAATATGTAAAAATAAATCAATAAAAAGGAAAGCAGACAGGTCTGAAACTTGACGGTGTGGCTCCGGGAGAACGGCCCCCAATGAGAGGAGATGCCCCATCCACCTTCCCCACGCACAGCACTGCTGCAAAGGGCAATGCCACTCAGTGAGAAGATCCATGGAAACCATGGGGTGAGGGCAGCCAGCCCTGCTTGGGTCAGGGGCTGCATGCAGCTGGCGCAGCCCTGATGCTCATGCTTGGCACAGCCCCACAGGCTCCTCCGTGGTGCTGGTGGCTGCCTGGGCCCATCAGCGCAGCGCTAGGTGGATCGCTGCTGCACGCGCAGGCAGATTGTCCACCAGATGGTACAGCCCACTCTTTGAGAAATATTTGAAAGGGCAACAAAATACAGCAGAAGCCATTTGACAGTCCACATGGTTAGTGTAGAATTAGCCAAAATGACTCTGCTGGAAGCACAGCCAGCGCTGAGCAAACCTGGAGGTGCAGCCGAATGAAGGCAGTCAAACCTCTGGTTATTTCAGTGCTCCACTTTTCTACCTAGGGATCCTCCACTGAACCATGGAAACGTTAAGGCTGGAAAAGACCTCCAAGATCCCCAAGCCCAACCCACCCCATTATGCCCACCGGCCACGTCCCTGTGTGCCACATCTCCATGGTTCTGGGACACCTCCAAGGATGGGGACTGCCCACCATCCATGTGCAGCTGTGCCACTGCATCACCGCTCTTTGGGATAATAAATTGTCCCTGACATCCAACTTGAAATCACAGTGCAGCGAGGACTTGGGATGCCATTGAAGCAAAGCAGTGCTAAGCAGGCTCCCTCATCACTCTGCTCCCACTCAGACCCGCTGAGCCCACTGATACCCAGCACTGCATTGGACTTGGGCTCTTAACCAGCTTGACTGAGCTGGAAGAGGAGAATGAAGCAATGACCACAGAGGCATTGAGCTCTGTGATGGGCTCGTAAAGAACAAAAAGAGGAGCTACTGAGTGTCCTAATTGGATCCCTGCAAGAGTTACTGCATTTACACTGATTTAGGCAATTAAAGGCACAGTCACTACTGCTCAAAAGCTGACATCTTCAGGTGGCTCGTAACAAAAATTAATACTGCTGCTAACTGTGCCACCTAGTCGTGCTGTAAAGCAAATTAATTACTGCAACAGAACTAATAATAACAGTTCAGGCAGAATAGGAGCAATATTATGGTTTACCATCAGAGACTGTGCTGAGATTTTTGCCTCTCTGCTGCCCATGAGTGCAACCTGGCAATTGCTGACTGTAACATTTCTATTGTATAGTTTATGCTAAATATGCATATCTTAATTGCATTAGTCAAAATAATTAGCTAATATATTTTTGCATAATGACGAGGTAAGCAAATATCACCATAGCTCAGTGCTTCTTGCATGAGCAAATTTGGAAAATTAATAGACTCCCAATTTCCTAATTATCTGTCTTTTATTCCAAACTCAAACAATGAAATGCTATTGCACACTCCTGGGCATCTTGTAATTTAGTTTACACCTTGAAAATTTTAAAGCACCTGTTTTTGTTTTTGTTTTTTTGTTTTTGTTTTTAATATTTCCTTCTCTGAAAAGGAAATGTGATGAACCTTTCCTCCCCTTCCCTGCACAAGAAATGGGGCTGCTAGGTGTTCCAAGGGGAGGATCACAAAGCTCGTGAGCTCCAAATTTCCAAGAGAGCTGGGAGCAGGTATTGGAATCATAGCATCTTATATTTTAACATTTCTATTGAATTAGAACTGTATTATAAGCTAATTTTGGAGATGGTGGAAATGGGCAGTAAGTCTGTTGGGCATTTAGATTAGGGATTGGAGCTAGATGATCTTTAAAGATCTCTTCCAACTTGTGTCAGTCTATCTCCAGCTACTTTAGAATTAAGTTGTGTGAGCAGTGTTTCAAAATTGCCAACAAATCCCAATAAATCCTGAGATTGGTTTAGATAAAGGGCATTTTGTTCTGGAGTTTCTCTCACTGGTCTGTCTTAATTTGACTTCAAGGATTCATCTTCCCTTCACACAGAGCTTTCCTTCTCCTTTTCCTAGCAGGAGGCAGCAGAGGAGGGGACAGGCAGCACTGAGCTCCAGCATAGTGATCAGTGCTGTGCACAGCCTTGGTATGAGTGCTGTGCTCACCCTTGGGGTCAGCACTGGGGAACATATGGGCACTGTTGGTGACACTTTTCCAGGCTCTCCCAGCTGGTCCCTCTGCTGATCTGGCAGTGCAGTGGATTCCAGCACTGCAAAAAGCCTGAGCTGTTTGTGCAGGGAGCACCAGTGTATTGCAGAGTGCCAATGTGGGGCTTGGAGTCCCTTGGAACCCCACACTGCTGTTGCAGCTGCAGCAGCTCAGAAACTGTACAAACTTCTGTAGCAACATGCAAATTGCAGCATTTTGGGGCGAGTCTGTATGTAAACCTTGTAAATGAATAAACACATCATTAAAAAAAACCAACTTGCTGGAACAGCTAAGCACTCCCTCTCTTTAACCTGTAGACAGCATGTAAGTGAAAAGCACCTCAAAGTACAAATAGAGAGCACACATCTGCAGATCTGATTTTCCAGGAGCTTTTTCACTGCCTGATCTGGAAGCTGTCGGCTGCAGATGTGTGCTCCATGCTCACAGGGCTCCCTGCTCCCATGGCTGCCAGTTGTTCCTTCCTCCCCAGGAAGAACGAGATTATTTTTCCCACTGTTTTTTTTTTTTTAGCAACAGGATTTTTAGCTAAACTGTTTTGTCTTGGCCAAGGTGGCTCATGTGGGCTGTGTCCCTCATCTCCCTGCTCTGCAGCTCCATCTCTGAGCTGTATTTCCATAACACCCATCCTGTCTGTAGGAATCTGTGGGTTGCTTGGATATGAGAGGTGAAAATCCATCTGGGAATGGAAATGTCCAAGGAAGGATGCTGAGGTTGAGGCGAATGCATTTCCTCGGTCAGGCTCAGGAGTTGGCAAAATCCATCTGTGGGCATTACTGGTGTGGTGAGGTGCTCAAATATCCACGGCCATCCCCACATGGGCACAAGGGGCTGCGGGTTCTGCCACCAGCACTGCTCCTCCTGCCGCCAGTGAGAGACATAGGCATTTGCCAGCCTCTTTCTCTCCTAATGGAGTAAATACTCCAAAACACTGGATCTGTAAAGTCAGAAAGGAGTTGTGATTGTCCACAGAGCAGGATTATACTTGGATGCTGTTACTCTTGCTTGCTTTATTATTACAGATTAATTTGGTCAAATCATAGAATCAGAGAATCGTTACAGTTGGAAAAGACATCTTCAAGCCCAGGCCCAAACCACCCCCACTGTGCCCTAATTGTGTCCCCATGTGCCACACCTCCATGGTTCCTGATTGCCTCCAGGTATGGGGACTCCACCAGCTCCCTGGGCAGCCTCTGCCAATGCATCACTACTTTTGCCCTGTTGTCTACTTTTTCTAAGTTTTCAGAATAGTTTTCAGCCTGAGAAGAAGAAAATTATGAAATACCCTCTAGAAATGAAACTCTTAATCTATTAGCATCCTGAACACTGACACGAATGTGAACTCATTGGGCTCGAGGCAAGCTGCTCCATCCCTGTACATGTCCAAGGCCTGGCTGATTGGGACCTTGGGCAGCCTGATCTGGTGAGGGACAACCAGCCCATGGCAAGAGGGTGAGTCTGGATGGGACTCAACTGTATGGCTGGATCTTTAAGGATCATTAGAATTCCTTCCAAGCCAACTATTCTATGGCTCTAAGATCTTTAAAGACCCTTCCAAGCCAACTATTCTATGGCTCTAAGATCTTTAAAGACCCTTCCAAGCCAACTATTCTATGGCTCTAAGATCTTTAAAGACCCTTCCAAGCCAACTATTCTATGGCTATAAGATCTTTAAAGACCCTTCCAACGCAACTGTTCTATGGTCCACTCATTCTACGGTTCTATGATCTTTAAGAACTCTTCCAGCCCACTCCATTCTGTGATTCTGTGATTCTATGCAGCACACTCCTGGCTGGGGAGTGCACTTCCCACCAGCACAGCTCACATCATTCCCATCAACCTATGTGAGTGCTGCGATTTCCTACCGCACACACCGAGGCGGTGAGTGAGTGCTCAGTTTAACCTGCGCTTAGGATATTGCTGTCAGTAAGTGTTTTGTGAAACTTCTGCAATATAAATGAACCAGCTGGTATTAGAAGAAGTGTGAAGATCTTTTTTTTTCTCCTCCAGGTCAGAGAAGGGAAGGGGAGTGGGTGTGTTGCAAGGTTTGACACTTCAAGCCGTGAGATTCGGCGGCTGCCAGCACGGTTTCAACAGGAGTCCAGGCTATTATTGTTCTGCCTTTACTTTTCATGAAATCTGCTGATCCCATCTCACACACCTGGTGGGCAGCTGTCAGGAAGCCCTGTGGGGCCGTGCTCCCTCTGCGGGGCAATGCCTGCGGCCGCTGTCCCAGCAGCACACGGCTCCCCGCTGCTGCTGTTCCCAGCGGGGCTGGCCCTGCTTTGGAGCCAGCTGCTTGGCTTTCTGAGAGCTGAAAGTCGTACTGTCAGCAATATCACAAAAGTGATTTCTTTATCAAAGGTCATTACCAATTATTTTGTAAAGAACTGACGCTTCAGTAATTATCCGATTTTATCTCTCTCTCTCCTTTTTTTTTTTTTTTTTTATGTAGGTCATTTATATTTCATTATTGTCATGTTATGGCCTATCTGCTTGCAAAGAGGCGTATATTAAAACCAGCAACTTTGCCTTAGTGTCAGAATTATTGCCCTATATTTCATTTGCCATTTTATCTACTGTTCTGGAGAAGATCATAGCTTGTTAGTTAAAGCGTTACATAAACTAACACAGGCACACACATATGCACACTCCTTCATTTCCCCCCAGTTCCCTACAGAGGGCATAGCAAAGAATTTCCTACCCATTTTGTGTTAAATTCCTGAGAGAGGAACCCGACCACACCAGGACTGCAGAAGGCTCTGCAGGAGCACTGTGTCCCTCTGCTGCAATGAAAACTGGCAGCGTTTGGAGATGGCATAAGGTGCACCACAAGGTGCACCAACTGCAGCAGAAGTTAATGATGGATGAAACATCAGCTGGAAACATCCTCTCCAGAATCATTAATGTTGACAAAGACCTCCGAGATCACCAAGTCCATTCACTATTCCCCCCAAGCCCTAAACCTAAATGGAATCAGTGAGTCATTAAGATTGGAAAAGACCACTAAGGTCTCCAAGCCAAACCCCAACCCATCTCCACCATGCCCACTGACCACATTCCAAGTGCTACAACCCCATGGTTCTGGAGCACCTCCAGGGATGGGAACTCCACCACCTTCCTGGGCAGCTGTGCCAATACCTCACCACTCTTTCAAGGAATAAAATTCGCGATCCAACTAGTCCAACCTAGCTAAGAAAGAAATATCAGCCTCCAAAGAAACATTGTTCCAGAGTAAATCTTCTGAGAAACTATGCTGATGTGTATGCAGGATAACAACACTTTATATTCCCAGGCCTTTATATGCGTGTGTATGTGTTTGTGCACACACTTTATTGCACAAGCATTGCTGCTTTCAGATAAAGCATCCCAATGGGTGCACAGGCAAATAAGGAAATAGCTCCATACACAAACCAGTTTATAGTCCCAGCTGGAAACCATAAGCTAAGAACAACCCCAACAAACCCAAGAACACCCCCACCAAAACCCCAAACCCAGAAAAAGACAGCAGTATTTAGTACAGTCTGTTCACCCACAGTGTTTAGTTTATTATTAACCGCAGCTCCTTTTTATTTCTCTGCTCCTTGCTGATTAGCACTTCCCCAAAGAGATTGTTGGGACTGGCAAATGCCTACAAACTCCTGGTGCAAACCCACTCAGCACTGCACAGCTGGTTTCTCCACCAGTGCCCACCCTGGTGCAGCAGCCTCCAAGCATGTGTGTGCTGGATGGGAGGAACATGGCTCGTGCTTGGTGGCTTTGCAGTATGGGGCAGGTGAAGGTTGCATTGGTAGTGGGGCTGTCAATCTCCCTCCTATGGAAACTGAGCTTCTGGACAAGCGTGGAGGGAGAAGGAAGAGGAAGCAGGATAAGGAGCCACAGAATGATGCTGAGGAGGCCACACAAGACCAGGCTCCAGTCCGTGAAGGAACAACAATACTGTTGGGTGTCACACTATTGGGCTTCAGGATGCTGATGGTGTTATACTATTGGGCTTTAGGATGATGACTCCAGAATTATGATTATAATTCTCTTTAATGTATGAAATTCATACTCACTAAGACATTGAGGGCTTAGAGATGACTCCATTGTTTATCATAAAGTTTTACAGTTTATCCTGTCTCCTACACTTATGCAAGAATGAGTGAGAAAAGGAAAATAATTTTGCAAACTCACTGCCCATTCAATCCACATACTTTTCCCCCATGCTTTCTTTAGATCAGAATGTATAGTGAAACACAGTTTCTTCACTGACTAAAAAGAAAGAAATCAAATCCCCATCCCAGCATCTTTCCCACTGTGCCAATGCAAGTGAGCAGGTGGTGCCAATCCCGGACCCAACACAGGATGCACTGAGATGGTCTGTGGCTTCCACATTTATTGGTGGAAATTTTAGACCCATGTGAACATGGGTTCTTGTGCCCCTGGAAGCTTTTTGGGTTTTTGTTGGCAGAGAGGGGACAGCAGGAGGGGCAAACTCAGAGCTGCCACAGCCTGTGAGAGTGGGAACAGGCAGTGGCAAATCACAGCAAAACACTGCTGGTAAGCTAATTCCATAAAGGGGCTGTCTTATGTTATCAGTTATGTTTCCCCATTGCCATAAGAATATTTTAATAATTTACATAGCATTTAATTATAATTCAGTTACCTGACATAAGTAATTTCAGTGCCCTTTAATACAACAAATCTCTGGTGTGAAATATCCAAGCAATAAGAGCCAGCAGGTGGCTGTCATTATTCTGCCAACCTGAGCGTCTCCAGCCACACAGGGGGAGCCCCTGGTGGGTTCCACTTTGGGGCAGAGGGGCTCTGCCACCAAGAGGGGGGGGCTTGTGCTTGTCTGCAGGGTGCAGCCATGCCTGCGAGCTAACGAGCTGCAGTCATGATTTATAACCTGAGCACAGAAGCACCCCGAAGAGGTACATAGAGCCATCACGGGGCTGTCAGAGAGCACTGTTCCTGCCTGACCTCACCCTCCCTCTGTCTGGATGCGAAGCAGGAACACTTAGGAGAGCTGGAAAATAGATGTAATTGCTGTCTTTTGCCAGATGTGTGAATAAAACCAGATGTGACAGATCTGTGAAGAACAACTGCTTGTCAGCTCAGTGCAGGGCTGGGGAAAGCTCAACTCTGGGAGGAAGGGTCAGCCTGGCATGGCTGTCTGACATGCTTGGAAAAGTAGCTGTGGAGGGGCTGCAGGGGTCTGTAAATCAGTACTGACTGCAGCATATGGGATGGTCCACAGAAAAAATAAAACATAGGAATAAGCGGTGAGCTGGCATATCCCAAAATGAACGTCACCGAGTATGGCTGCAGGTGATGGATGCTGTGAGTGTGAACAGATGATCTGAGGCACAAGACCAGTGCAGGAAGGATAGCAATGGCTCCTGAGATGATGAGCTGTGGTGGGCAGAGAGGGGAAGATGCAGGAAGCCTGGTCTGGATATCGGGATGGGATCCTGTGCCCCCATCCCATGGGGTCCCCATGCCTGGGAGTGGTTCTGCTCCTGCTCTTGACTTTGGTTCCTCCTTTTGCTGCAGGAGATTAAGACTATTGGGAAAAGTTCACTGAAATGAGTGCATCCTCTTCAGGGTGTGCATTCATGGCTGAGAGAGGCAGGGAAATTCCGTCCTCCTGTTTGGGGACGAGATCTTCCTGTTTTCAGTGAATCGATCAATAATTCCCACTCACACTGTTAGTGTCCAGATGAGTTTCAGCTTTATTATCCAACTTTCAAATCTTGATCCTGTGCCCTGGTTTGAATGGACAGGAGTTGTTTACCTAAATATATTTCACTGAATGAGCTGATGGCATCTAGAGTGTTCACATTACTTGTTGCAAATACTTCTCAGAGCACACCTTTTTCTTACAACTTCCCAATGGCTGCCTGGGGATGCTCTCAGGCTGATGCAGAGCTGTGCCAAAGTCTGGCTGGATTTGGCTCAGGTTGGTGGTGGCATTAACCATGAGAAGTCCATGCTGTTCATGGCACTGATGGACATGGTCAGAGGGCATCATGAGGACAGTTTGGGCTTGGACTTGGCGATCTGTGAGGTCTTTTCCAACCTTAATGATTCCATGATTCTAAAGCTGAGCCCTCGTGTTGGCAAAGGTGTGAGAAAAATCTGCAAGGAGAGCATCCTTGGGACTGGGGTTCACTCTTTTCATTGTAAGACTGACACGCAGTACAAAAACCTTCAGAAACTGCTCTCAAAATCTATGCAAAGAGAACAGAGCACCGGCTACAAAGCCCAGAGTCCAGAGCCAGAAAACACTTGATTTAGGAGCATGTAGGTACCTCTCATTCCTCCCTTTTCTCTGTTTAGGTTGTGACATACTGCAGTCTCCTGTTTTTGGACACAATTCAAACTGCCTTCCCTGAGAGGGCCTGAGTTTATGTATGCACAGAAGCTCATGTGCATGTATTTAGTATATGTATATACACATAGGCATGCATTTAGATGTTATAGGGTTCACTTAAGGTATATGTAAAATGAGAAGACATGCCCAGAAATTCCCGTGCACACTCTCTGAAGTTTAAGATGGACTGCAATTAAATCATCTTGCGAGATTTTGAATTAAATGGTAATTTCCCTACAAAAACAGCTCTTGTTAGATGACTTCGTGAAGGAATTTACACAGCCTGATTAACGAAGCAGCTCTGCCTCTTCTTCTGTGTACTGTGAAATAAGGCAAATAGTTTTAAAATATTACGCTCAATTATACTTATAAATCTTGCCCAGGTAATGAACATATTCTTTAGATTGCAGGAGGAGCTGGACACTTATCTTACTCTCCAAGATAAAATACCACATCCATATAATGCATTGCTAAGCTTTCCCTTTACCATAAATGTTGCTCAGAATCCCATTTTCTATTAAATAATAATCACTGTAATTAATAGACTAGTTATTTTATCTCCCTAATCTGGTTACAGTAATTTATCAAAGGTATGTAAATGAACGCAAAAGGAAAAAAAAGAGGAAGAAAGAAAAAGCCGTTCATTATTATTTTCTAAAGGGTACATGTCTCTTGCTGAAGCATGTAAAATGTAATTCTCTTGAACTTAATAAGATACTTGACTTCATGCAATTCTCAGAAAGAAAATCCATTCAATACTTTACTTTTTTCTGTCACACTCAATTTGTTTCACTTACAACTCTCCTGCAGTTTGGGCTCATTAACGGGCTGCTTTCCACGTGCAGCCCTCCGGACCATGACAATGCTTGGGCAGGGGGATGCAGTCCTCCCAGCACACGCTGTGCTCTGTGACTTCTGCCCTCGTGTGGAGGTGTGCATCAGATTTCCCAGCTGTTAATTCAAAACCAGGGAGAATAAGCAGGAAAACATTCTAGGGGTGTAAGGTAGCTGCTGAGAGAGGCAATGTGGGCACCCAGATGAAAGGGATCTGATTAATGACAGCACCTGAGATAAGTGGCACTTCAACCAACTTTAACAGTTGATGTATGATGACATAATGTCCCCTCCAATTAATGACAAGGATATAAAACACCTGTATTTAGAAGAGCAGATGTTGCTTTTATGGTTAAATGCACAGAGAAATTGACTTCCAAAGGACCAATGATAACTTCTCTATCATTTGTTTCTCTATTTGCTGGGCTGCATTATGAGCAGGAATGAAAAAAGAAGTGAGAATCCCTGCTCTTTGCTAACAGTAATTTATGGTTCATCTCAGCCCGTCTCTTGGAACCTGGCCTTGCCTCTGTGATCACCCATGTCTAGAGGACTCTCTCCCCCAAAATCACAAAGCAACCTCCGAAATGCTCCTGAGTTTTTGATGTAGTGCAGGAATGATGCTACTCCCACCATAAGCAGACACAAAGCGCGATGCAGACTTCATGTAGCACCTCCTCGTTGTTTGCCCACCAAGGGATGTCTGCCTTGAAGCCAGCTCTGCTTCAGCTCTGGGGACAGTTATTTATGCACTGACCCTAGGGAGCCAAATATGCTGCTGGTCAATCATCTGCTCACATCTTTGTTATGCAATTCAGTTGCTGTTATTTCACAGGGAAAAAAAAAAAAAAAAAAAAAACAACCAAACCACACTCGTTAAAAAAATTTTCACTAAGGACAAATAAGGACAAAGAATGATTTATCCAAAGGATGATCAAAGGATCCTACCCTTCTCTCAGCATTTTGGAATGCTTTCTTCACGTTAGCCACACCCAACAAGAAATAGGTGCTGCATTTCTGTGATGCTCTTCATCTGGGAAGATCCCACTGGAACTGGCTGCCAGGTCAGCTTGGTCTCATGTGGCAGGACCTGATGGGTGCAGGCAAAGGGTGGGTGCTGACCACAGGGAGGGGAGCACAGAAATCATCTTTCCTCGCTGCCTCTCATATTAATGAGCAGATCACACTTCCAGAAATGCCTCCTCCTAAGGTTTAAAATACCGTAGCAGCTTGCGGGCTCTACAGAGGATTTATTTATGCAGCAAGGTTTCTAGCTCTCCCAAGATGTCTGCAGGGGTTACAATAATCACTGTGCTTTAAGTCCCAGCTCCTACCCTTACCAGATCTCCTGAAGATCTCAGGAGGTAAACGAGAAGCAGCAAATTCTCATGGGAGTCAGTAAATACTACAACACATTTCCTTGAAGCAAGCAGCCTATGATCAGCCCTCCCTTCCTTCCTCCTCCGCAGATGAGACATAGAGAACTGCTTTACCAAAGAGGTATTTCCTGGCTTCTGTATCAGCCATCAACTGTGGACATGTCTTCAAACATCTGCAACTGGCAATGCCAGGCCCTAGCTCTCTTCCACCCATTTCCAGGCATACTCCTCAGAGGTACCTGCTCACCATTTCATATCTAGGGCCGTAGATATAACCACTGGGAGCCAAAGCCAAGGCTGAGCCCTGGGTGCACCACAGGGTGCACATTTGTCATGATGGTGGAGGTTCAGGTTGGATGTTAGGAAGAATTTCTTCTCCGAAGAGCAATCAGGCACAGGCAAGGGCTGCCCAGGGAGGTGATAGAGTTCTCATCCCTGGAGGGCTTCAAGAACTGTGATCTGGCACCTCGGGACATGGTCAGCAGGCATGGTGGGGGCACACTGGGAATCTGGGGGTCTTTTCCAACCTTTATGATTCTGTGATTCTATGGTTCTATTATGCTGTTAAACTCCAATCCACCATGACAGCACATATGAGAAACGTCAGCATCATGTTCTATGGGCCACATGTTAGATTTCAAATTATAGTTTCTTCATTTTCAGGCAGAATGGCTTTTTAGAATTAGCATTGAAAAGATTGCAACAAAAACTTATTTCTTCTAGTATACTAATACTACATGTTTATTTACTGTTTGTTTTTTGTTGTTGTTGTTTGTTTGAGGGTTTTTTTTTTGCATCTGCTACAGCCTTGCCCACAACTGTATGTTTCAAGTACCCTTGACATAGTAAAAAATTACCTAAGAGACATTGTCCCATGACAGCAGAAGAGTACCAGTGCAGTTCAGGATGCATCTCATCATCAGGCCACTTTAACTGCTCACCTCACTTCTCAGGCAGCTCTTCTTCCCCAATGTGAAATATGGCCAGAAGCACAGGAAAGAGATAGGAGAAGTTTAAGGAGAAAGAAATATCAAACATCCTCTCCGCTGGCCCTGAAGATGGATGAATTAGGGGTTGGCTGAAGTGCCACTCTTTTGCATGGTATGAAATCCCTGTAAAATGGGACAGACACATCTAATTAATCCAATTACAGAAGATATCCTGAGAATCAATTCTGACCACTGGTTTGCCATCTCTTATTTTATTGTCACATTATTTCACATTCATCACCATAAATCCTGCTTTGCTTCTAAACACCAAGATAGAATCATGGAATGACTTGGGTTCGAAGGGCCCTTAAAGATCTTCCATTTCCAACAAGGTCTTCAAACACTGTTTTCAAATGTTAAAATATGTCTTGATAAACAGCTATACCTAAAATAGAGAGAATTAACATTCAAGAGGGGGGAAGAATAAGACAAAAAGAAAAAGAACACTGCAAGCATGAAATCAGTCTTATGGAAAAAGATCACTGCAGCACCTCCAAGGGTGGCTGTGACTGATATGGAACTTCTGTAGCTGATAGCCAGTTCTACAGCTGCTTTTTTGGTTTACAGATAACCCCACTGAGTGCAGAGTCTTTGCATACCAACTCTGTCGTGCAGTAGGATCCTGGAGTTAATTTTGAGGGTAGGTACTGTCTCATCTTGCATGTGGCAGTTGTTACGAGGACGACAGTGAAATGACGCTTCATTGGCTTGCTTTGCATAGAAACATCTGGCTTCATCTGAAGTATCAGGGCTATTTGGGATACTTGGTTTGCATGTGTCCTTTTTGCTTTTATCTGGCTCATTTTTTTCTAAGTTTTTGCTGATACACTTGACCTTAAAGATCAGGAGGTAATGTGGTACTTTCCATGCGTGAGAAACCACATCCAGCAACAACAGAGGGAAAAGGAGATTCTTCTGTTATTGAAGACAAGCACGTCTGGACATAGCAGTTACACACACCCCAAATATTTCTGTAAATATTCACTGGCCAAATGATGCTTTGCATTTCTCTGGAAAACTCCGGGGTGCTTGCTCTTTCTCTGTGCTATCTTCCTGCCATTTTTTTCCATATGAGCAAATCACTCCACATAGCACATTGTATCTTGGAGTTAACTGGCACTGGTTTTGCCCCTTTGGCTTTGTTCTGTATTTGGAAATTGAACAGTAAAAGCAAAGCTTCTCCTCCCATACCTACCCTAGCAGGCAGTTGGTAATTGCTCACTGTGCCTTCCCACCTTCCCTCTGTGAGACCTGGCATGGGGCTGGGGGCTGCGACCAGGGTGGACACCCCTGTGAGCTGTCACAGGGCATCTCGTTGTGTCTATGAGAGGAAGGCATGAAAGCAAAGAGACATTCAAGCTCACACAGAAGGAACGAAAAATAATGTCCAATTATCACAGCTTTCCTCAAGATTCTAAATTATTGCTTCCATAAGTCAGTCTGGGACAGAGAACTGCATTCATTTTATTCTCCTGAGATTAGAGAAGAAGTTCAAGTTTCTGTTCTAGATAAGTAAGATTTCCTTAAAGCAGTTTAACAGCTGCAACAACAACAACAACCAAAAAAAGAAAAAGAAAAAAAAAAGAAAAAGAAAAAAAGTGAAGACATCCATTTTCTGCAATCAGTCGTACAGTGGCAGGTGCAAGTCAAGGGGCATGGCCTTTAGCAGGACCCAAGGGTTGGCCAGAGCACTGCCAATTAATCATCCAGGAAAATGCACTTGACAGCTTGGAGAAGTCTCCAATTCTCTTTCTCATGATTGCATTGCTAATTTGGTCTTTAAACTTACTAAGAACAGGCGAGACTTAAAGAAAAGCTGTCATGTTTTCTAAAATAATTTCTGTAAGGAGAAGCTTCTCTAAGTTGGTTCTGTCAGTCATAGCTTGTGAGCTGCTAGCGTGGCTCAGTAAGAAAGCATTTGAAGAAGCATTTCACCAGCAATGGGCATTCTCCATGGCATTAATCTAGGTGAGCTAATGAGTCTTTTCTTTTACGCATGATGTAAGCCTTTCTTTTGTTTCATCCCAAGTGCCACATAGGACAAATACACTCTGGTGGGACTCCTCCAGCACAATAAAATGGGTATTGCTCTCAGTACAGCCATCCCCTCCTGGACCTTAGAATCACAGTATATCCCAACTTGGAAGGAATCCGTAAGGATCATTGAGTCCAACTCCTAAGCTAATCCTTACAGGTCCCCATCCCATTCTGGATTGGACACGGGAGTTAGCATTCACCAAAGTTAAGGGGAAAGAGGGGGTATCCACAGTGTTTCCTCACTGAAAATTGTGATTAGCTTCTGAAGAAATCAATCCAAGAGCCTTATAGTCATGAGATGAGCTCCAACACATTCGACAACTACCAACTAAATGGAGGTGACCAGGAAAAATTTAAGAGGCAACAGTGACCTTAGTGTTTGTGTTGTCTTCATTCTACCCAAGCAGGTGACAGAAAATCAGGATTGGCATTCCAGTGCAGGAACAGAAAGGTGGACTGGAGTCACCATGGGGCACGGTGGGGTGGCATACACTGGAGTCCTGCACAGTGCTGCTCAGGGCATTACCTGCAAGAGGGCACTGAAACACAACGTGCTGTGTGTGTGTGTGTGCATGCAAGTGCACACCTGACTGTGTGTGTTTATGTATGTCCTGGTGTCCATATGCACGCAATACTCTACACTCACACGTACCCAAAGCATTATACTGTTTTGTGGGAAAAATATGCAAAGCAAAGGCATGACCTTGTGCTCGCAGCATTTAGAGCAAAGCACAAGAGTAGCTTTAGACCGTGTTTTCATATTTTCTCAAAATAGTCAACTTATTTGTTTGATGCCAACATCTCATAGACCTAAAGAGCTCACTGGGGGATTTGGGCACGAGTTGGCACGTGTTACTTCCAGTTTATGTAAGGTCTTACTGCAGTTTCTATTTTTAGCCACGTTAATAAAAAGGATTGTTCATCATTATACCAGCTTAGCAGACACAAATCACATGCCTAGGCAAATCTTAAGGGGAAGTAAGGTGATTCATTCCATTAATCCTCTGCTGCACAAAGTCACAGTAAATCCTGGTTCTCATAAGTGGGTTGAAGGCTGAGACCTTAGGGTTCCTCTGTCTAGCTGTTGGCTCTGTGTGCTTTTGGGAAGTCAGATTTCCATTTCTAATGCACATTACCTTTTCTCTAACCAAAATAGGAAATGGTAAAAAAGAGAGAGAAGAAATGGAGCCTTGTATGAACACATAAGACTGATTGTGAATCAGTAACAGACAAACATTAATAACTTGCAGTCTAAATAAGTATTGAAAATTTTGAAATCTTTTTTTTTTTTCTTTTTTTTTTTTTCGTCTTTTTCTTGGAAGATTATAAAAATAAACATGAAAAATATTTTGTGCGAGAAACTGAGCCAGCAGTGTGTTATCTCGGCAGACTGCAGCTGGAGAGCAAATGACATGAGTCTCTGCTCTGGTTCATCTACTTCAAGTGAAACACGATGGGGCCAAGTACATGCAGGATATGTACTGGCAGAGCAAGAAGAGGAAGTGCAAGTGGACGCGGAGTTAGCGGGGTTACTTGGGTGCAAAGCAGTGACCAGATACTTTCCTGTAAACAGCCAGGCAGTACGATTTGCATGAACAGAACTGCTGTCAAAGGCAGATTTTTAAACCGAACGAATGAAGAATGATTCTGTTTTCCATAGGCACCTTTTCTGTCTTGATGTATTTGCTCGCCTCTTTTTCCTGAAAAACATGTGCTGTTTGATAAAAAAGGCAGATGGGGTGGATTACAAAGGAAAGAAAAGTTACTGAAATAGAGGGAGTTTGACAGAGAATGTCTCAAACCCAGAGGGAGCTGATAATATTTCCTCTGAGATCAGTTCACATCAGTGATTAGGTAACTTAAGCAGTGTCTCACAGGCTGAACGCGTTAAGATGATCCACCTTGCCCATCCAGTCAATCCTTGACATCTGTCAACAGGACCTACTTCCACTGAGGAGGCCAAGTAGTGCCAGGTGACAAGCAGAGTTTTATCACTGGAACTGTACCTACCTCCAATGGTGGGTGCTGCTACAAAGGCACGGGGAAAGAAGAAGCAGCTATGCTGGTTGTAGACAGTCTTTATGTAACTGAGGAAGGAAGTACGTCTGTGTTGGAGCTTGGATGAGGTCATGGAACATGGTGGATGCCCCATCCCTGGAGAATTTCAAGGCCAGGATGGACCAGGCTCTGGGCAACCTGATGGAGCT
Organism: Tetrao urogallus; assembly: GCF_951394365.1. Taxonomy (NCBI): domain Eukaryota; kingdom Metazoa; phylum Chordata; class Aves; order Galliformes; family Phasianidae; genus Tetrao; species Tetrao urogallus. Next base: position 75,283,461 of record NC_136816.1, read on the forward strand.
GTGGGTGTCCTTTTTCACTGCAGGGGAGTTGGACTACACGAACTTTAAAAGTCCCTTCCAACTCGAAGGATTCTACAATTCTTTCATTCTATGACTTCTAATGAGGATTAAGAAAATTCGAAACTTGCTCTAGATGATGAGAAGAGCAGGCTGGAGACTTTCCATAGCTGCTCTGCCTCTCCTCTAAAACTAGTAGCAGGACAGAAGAAGAAAAACAGCAGTCATGTTTTACCTTAAATATCTCTCATAAATTCTCCTTCTTGTTCCCTCATTCATAATTTAAAAAAATAAATCATTAAGACTTAAACCACTCAACTGACTGTCTTTACGGTAACCTTAAGTATCTTACATGCAAAATTAATCCAATAAGCACAGAAATTCAGAGGTAAGTATGACACTCTGGCTTTAAATCACACTGCTGAAATAATGAAAAGGTGCAATTACATAAGTGGAGGCCTGAATGTCACTTTAGATATTTCAATGACTTTTTTATGCTGCTTTATGCTAGAGACCCTCATTATTCAGTCTGTGCTTCCTCCAAGGAATGTAAGCTGCACTGACAAGAGTGTACCCAACTGAAATGTGTGAATGTTAAACTTTAGGTGGAAAGCAGGCTGCCTAGAGAAGCTACGAATACCCACCCCATCCCTGGAAGTGTCTGAGGCCAGGCTGCTTGGGTTCCTAGGCAACCTGAGCTGCTGGGGGGCAGCCAGACCATGGCAGTAGGATGGAACTGGATGATCTTTGAGGTAACTTACAACCCAGGCCATTCCATGTTCTGTGATCTTACAGTTCGTGCTGGGTGCTCCAACCTGGCAGCTAAACGAAGGAGTTTCATGTGCCCATTCTTCCCCAGCATGGTGTGGGGAGCACCTCTTGGCTGCAGCACGGCCCCTGCCCAGCTGCTCGCACCTCCTCAGCTGCATTAGTACTGGCACAAGGTAGTGAATTTGCATCCCTGATCTGCCCATTGGGGCCCTGCCTGGCAATGATTTTCACTGGTTTTGAGAGTCAAGATTAAATTAGGATTACATTTCTCAACATCTTAAAAAAAAAATCAACTAGGAAAAGATGAAATCTGGATTAACAGCTTTGGGCAACAATCTAGGGAAATCTGTTTGTCACTCAAAGATCTTGAACTTCAGGGTAATACAGGGATTTTGTGAAATTAGGAGTCTGAAGTGCTGCATCTGGCTAAAGCCATCGTAATCTCCGAGACGCCTGAATCCATAGAAAGGGCTGGAAGATGCTGCTGAGCTCTCCTCTTTTTGCCACAAAATTACATGGGTTTGAATGTGAAGAAATTCTATAAATGTGCTGTCTCTGCTTCACTTTGGATGTTGTGTTTCCCTGGACATATGCCTGCTCACAGCCCTGCCTGCGCCCACTGCACACTGTGCAGAGTAGGGATGCAGTGAGTCAAAAAAGGGGGGGGGGGGGGGGGGGGGGGGGAGGCATGGATCAGATTCATAGAATGATAGAATGGTTTGGGCTGGAAGGGACCTTTAAGACCATTTAGTTCCAACCCCCTGCTATGAGCAGGGACACCTCCCACCGCACCAGTTTGCTCACAGCCCCATCCAGCCTGGCTTGATTGCTTCAAGGGAGGGGACATCCACAACCCCTCTGGGCAACCCGTTCCAGTGTCTCACCACCCTCACAGTAAAGAATTTCATCCTAATATCTAGGCTACATCTTCCCTCTGATAGCCGAAAGCCATTTCCCCTTGTCTTGTTGCTACCTGCCCTTAAAAAAGTCCCTCCCCAGCTTTCCTGTAGTCCCCTTCAGGTCCTGGCAGGCCACTATACCGTCCTCCTGGAGCCCATTCCTCTTTAGTCTGCATAACCCCAGCTCTCTCAGCTTGTCCTTATAGGGGAGGTGCTCCAGCCTTTGATCATCTTTGTGGCCCTCCTCTGGACTTGCTCCAACAGCTCCATGTCTTGTGTTGGGGGCTCAATACTCCAGGTGTCCTCAGGAGAGCAGAGCAGATGGGCAGAATCACCTCCCTCGACATGCTGGTCACACTTCTCTTGATGCAGCCCAGAGTACAGTTGGCCTCCTGGGCTGCAAACACACATTGCTGGCTCTTGTTGAGTCTTTCAGCAACTGACACTCCCAAATCCTTTTCCCCAGAGCTGTTCTCAAGCCATTGTCCACCCAGCCTGTATCTGTGCTTGGGATTGCCCCAACCCAGATGCAGGACTTTGCACCTGGCCTTGTCGAATTCGTGTCTCAACTGTTGTGTCTCAGATGTTACGGTTGTAGGTCCTTTCCAACCTTGTGATCCTATGATTCCATAATTCTTTGATTCTTCTGCTGAGATTCTGCAAAGTCTTGGGGATTGCTCAGTGAGAAGATTGAGGTTGCAAATTGGGAACAATTTATTCTCAGAAACAGTGCTCTGCATTTGCACAGACTACCCAGGGAGTGATGGGCTCACCGTCCCTGGATGTGTTCCAGAATCATGGAGATGTGGCACTTGGGCATACAGTCAGTGGACATGGTGGGGCGGAGGGGGGGTTGGGCTTTATGGCCCTAAAGGTCTTCTCCAATGATTTATAAATGACAAGATCACACTCCTTTTGTCTTACTATTGAGATTTGACAGAAAGGGGAACATTGCCAGTATTGCTTGGCTGGGGAATGAAGCAGAAAGTTGTGATTGCAGAATCATTACGTTTTCTGTATAAGCTACCGAATGACGGGTCCTATATGATAACCACAGATGTGTGATAATGTGCAGGAAGGTGTACACGGAGGGAAAGGTTGCAGACAAAGGTATAATTGGTGCCCAACTCCTGTTTATCCACTCAGAGAACACAGATGGGTGGCTCTGAAGCCAAGCATCTTTATCAGAAGCTGTGGTGCAGCATCTGGAAATGGAGCAGAGAGGCTCAGTAGTTACTGTGCTGTACCTGTCCCACGCACAGGTATATTGTTCTAAGGTGTTTCCATGGCTTGTTCAGGCCTTCCTGAGATTGATGAAAATCATTACACTTCTGTGAAGTCAGCAGCCTGGTGCTGATGCCACATCATCCAGTTTGTATGTTCTGCAGGGGGAAATCAAGCAGAAACTTTGTGGAAAAACAAGGGCACTGCTTTACAAACCTGTTGGATATAGACGGGGGTGGGTGGTGGCAGATTTTTATATTTGATGATGACCTTTAAGTTTTCCTACACCAGGACATGTAGCAAAGCTAACTGGAATCAGTAAGAGATGTGAATTTATAGTGAATTACTTAAATTAAGGCATTGTAGAAAAGTGTATTTGGAACTCAAGTGACCTCAGTCTGATGTGGCTTGATTTTCTGCAAAGTGATGTTTAACTGTGCTAAGACAATTTTAATTCTAAATAGCAATGTGGACGGACATTCCCTCTTGCAAGTGCTGTGGTTTGAGATATTACTACTTCATAAAAACATATTCCCAAGTGATTACACTCCCTAACTTCTTCCTTGGACCCTGACAAGTCTTGGTGATGCAAATGCTTTTCACCACATGTCCTTTTCCCTAAAGGCATTGATACGATTAATAAGTATTATGGATTATTAATAAATATTATTAAGCTATTAATATGGTTTATTACTATGATCTGAGAAGGTGTGATGTAACGTCTACCCCTATCCCTGGTGGAGCTCAGGTGGACTCCAAGCATGACGTGCTCTGGTTTGGATGGATTTTTCATCAAAATGGAGATACGTCACCTCCATACTGGAGAATGAAGTGTTTGCTAGTATTCAGTGCACACCAGGACCTAATGCTCCTCTGCCTTGACCAATTAGCTGTGGTTCAGGGGATTTCTTCTGCTGTGCTAATAAATGTGCCTCTGTTTTGAAATCAAGCTAGCAAGGAAAAAGAAAATTTCCTCATTTTAAATGCTAGTTTTAAAAGGTGTCTAGCGGAGCAGTTAGTGCGGATATGGAAATCAGAATCAAATATAGGGGAATACGAAGGGGAACATATGGGAATAGTGAAGCTGAGAAAGAAACATGAATGCTTTCGAGGTCAGATCCATCCAGGGGTGCCTGGATTGTCCCTGTAGAGTTCCCAGATTAGCAGAACGCCATGGGTGCTGGAGCAGCGGGCGCTCTGCGTTAGGGCAGTGGGGCGTCTGCTGCGTGCTTTGCTTGGGGCTCCTAATGAAAACATATAGCTGTAGTCATCCAGTTACCGCAGGGTGAGCAGACGGAAGGCTAATAAGGGCATTATTGGGAAAAACACATATGAGTCAGGAAGACACATTCTTTTCCCAACATATAGACATCCCAGAATGATGAAGGTGTCTGCCATTCCCCGATAACTACAGGCTGTGCATCAAACACAGTGCCACGGACAGTAATACCATTCCCATGACTAATGCCACAGGAATATCTAATAGAATCAGGTCCCCAAATATCTCTTTTTTACCTGCATTTTTTTGAGCCTCATATTTCTATTTGTCATTCCAATATTCATTTTTCCTAATATAATTTAAAAACTTCCTGCTATGATTATATTATTCATTGTATCCTATTAGTGAAAACAAAATTACTCAAATGAACCTATTAGGACATGACAGAAAACTGCTGACATGATGGAAAGTTTCGGGGATCCTTCTGTTTGGATTCATGCAGCCATTCTTCTCCATTAGGGCTCGCCTCAGCAGAGCCCCTTAACTTCTAGCACCCTCCCAGCAGCTGCCCTGGGACGAGGCCTTCCTATGAATATTGCACTGTATCTGCCTGCAGAGATGCTGTTTATTTCTATGGGTGTGTGTTAGCACAGCTGCAGCATTTATCCTTCACCCAGTTGTGATAGCCTAAGAGAATTAGGGGAATCTATGTAATAGCTGCAAGTTTAAGGTCCTTTACCAACTGTAGGTTCAAGGTTTTAAAGCAAAAGTTGATTTAAATAAGCGAGGTAATGCTTGCAGAAAGAAGGTAAACGTTGTGGTGTTTGCTGCACGCACAGATGAGAGGGGACAAAGGAAATGAGAGCAGCAACACAATAAACTTCTGAAATAGCTGATTTGCTCCAAGATCACCTGCATTGGCTGAGAAACAGGAGAGAAAAAGGCACATGCTGTAAATAGTTGCAACCCCTTCACTGCTAATGAATATGGCACAGACCTTCCTCCTTCTCACTCCTGCCATCTGTTTTTTTCAGGGTTTCAGAGGCTGAAATCTCTATTTATTCCGCAGCTGTAACAAAACACTCTGATTACAATATTACCGAAAGGAGGAGAATTATAGTAACGGAAAACAGCAACTGTAGTGCTTTCCTTGAAAGTTGCTTTAAAAGATTTAATTTATAGTTTTGATGATGAGTGAAATTTTTTACTTTAAAAAATTAATCAGCTGTCAGTGCAGGAAATTTTAAATCTCTATTCACTAATGCTTAATAATGCCATTATATAATAATAATGCATTAAGGAGAAAAATAAGACTACCCACTTCATTTTGCTTTGGGCTGCCTTGAGGACTGGCACTCGAATCCCACAGATGAAAGGCTAATACTTTTATCCGTTAAACTACTCAGTCAGCCCCTGAAACTAAAGGACTTAAAGAAGAATAATTGGCTCCGTACTGAAGAAGAACAGAACAATATGCTCTCTGCCTCTCAAGTTCTGTTTTGCATCTGTCTCCGTAGTCATTTCTTTGTGCAAATAAATTAAATAATTCTACCTAAAGAATTAGATCACAAAAATATTCCCTCTTTCCACTTTGTTCAAAATTAATTTCCAGATGGCCATTCTCCTACGCCCTGGACCCGGAGAAGGAGAAGGTCTCAGTCTGTGTGAGCCGCGTGGGGGCTGGAGGGGCACCGTCTCTTCATCTTTGTGTGCACTAATTGTGACAGCATTACAAGCTGATGTCCATCGAGAACAATGTGAGGACGGCGGAACATTTGGTTTAATATTCTAAATTTGTAGTGCTCACAGAGAGAAAAAGGAAGCAGGAGAAAACGGGGGCGGAATTGCACGTCCAATCTGCATTTGTGCCTGAGATACTTATAGGATGCTCTTGACTGGGAGAGGGCACTTGTGCTCTCTGTTTCATCTTGACAAAGGCAGTCTCAGGCTTCTGAGCGCTGGCTGTAAGTAGTACACACTTGCCAAACCTTGATCAAGGCTCAATGCCAAGAGCGTTCATCTAGCTGAAGCAAGAATGTGATGTTCACATGAGCTGAAAACATCGCTGTGCTGTGGCCGGTACAAGGTTATGAACATTTATGTCCTACTTATGCCCTATTTTGAGACCATAAATGTGACCTCAGTGTTCTGCAGGCTGAATAACAGTCCTCAGCATGAAGGTGAGCTTCAACCAGGTCTTTAGGCATCTTTAATCTGTTTTGGTTTTTGTTTTTATATTTTTTTGTTTAAGCTGCTGCATGCACTCAATGTGCATTTGCTCTTTTTTCAAGATAGCTGTCCTCACCTTTGGAGTTCGCACAGCTTCTGTGTCCACAGACGCTGTAACTCTCTCCTTACTCACCTGATGCACCTAATAAGCACTATTAGTTTTGCCAATTAAGCTTCCAAGTTCCTTTTTTCCATAGCTTTTTGCAAATCCATCATGTCGGTCTTGCATGCTTGATTTGTAACTTGGCCATCAGAGCTTGTAAAATCTTTCAGCCAACAAATGCGCACACATGTGCAGTAACCTTGATTTAGGATTTTAATCTTAGGGATGTTTATGCAAGCAAAGACACATTGCACTTTGGTTGCCAGTGAACTTTAAACATATGTGAAAGTATAAGGCCATGTGTAACTCCAAGTGTGTGAGTAGGCTGCTGAAACTAATCACATTATGGAGTTCCCACCAGAACTCTACGATAGCAGCACCCAGTGGATTTTATCTATCTTCACAAGTCATAACTGATTAAGGGTCAGATGGGGAGACAAGCTGATGTTCTTACAGTTTGTCCTTAATAGTAGAAAAAGATTCAAGACAGCAAAGTCCTCGCTGCTCAGGCTCATGTGGCCAGCGAGGAAAATGTGAACTGCTGCTCTGCACTCGCAGCCCAGAATTTGTCTTCATGTTAATTAGGTGGGAGGATGACTTCTTTTAATGCACAGCTGAGAAGCATTGCACTAGTTTCTTAGCAGGACACTCACATGGGGAATTATTGCCTCAGGTTCAAACCCCATCCCTGTCTTCAGAGACAGGAATACAGCTCCAAATTCTTATGGAAAAACAACTGTAAAAACACAGGTGCAGTGTCTGCGTAGCACAGCTTTGTACAGGTTCTTGGCAGCTAACATGGGCTGCAGAGCTGCATGGTTGAAGCATGGCAATCAGACACACGAACCAGTGCCTGTCAGTGGGTGAAATGATTTACACCATCAAAAGGGCTGTCTTTGTTGCCCAAGGAAGATAATTAAAGCAAACGGTGCAGAACTTCAAAATAGTCCTCACCTTTTTTTTTTTCCCTACTTTTTCTCCTGCTAATGCCAAATTAGCACTTGATTAATTGTAGCTAAATGTGTCGTGATTTTTCTAGAGCTTAAAAATGACTGAGCCCCCAAGTAGAAGGGAGCCCAGTTCTCTTTTGGCACCGATAGGTCTGGAATTTTCGTGTGTGTATGTCTGGTTCTGTTACTAAGCTGGATGTGAAATGAAGCTGCTCTTTCTGGCAAAAACTTTCTAAACAGGATGCTGGGGTAATCCGAAGAGGATGCTTCCCCTCACGAACAAGGAGGGACAGAAAACAGGCTGTGTGAGAGAGGACCCTCGGCGCTCCCCAGTGCCCCCACCCAGCAGCATTCCCCGGGGGCTGCCATCGAGTGCAGTTGTGTGACATCTGCTACAGATTTAAGTACGCAAAGCCTGTCTGTGCAATAAACTACTGAGCTTACATTCGCTTTTTATTCACAACAATCTTCTACCACGCCTTTTGGGATTACTTTAAGTTACAGTTTCTCCCAGTTTTCTGTCCGAACTCTGGGTCATCGGGCTCCTTACAGCTCCTCTGTGCTTCCTCTGCCATTTGTGTGCTCCTCGCACCCGCTGTTGGCACTGCATGGAGCGGGGCTGGTGAGCCCTGCCGCCTCCCCAGGGGATGGAAGGAGGTCTTGGGGCTGGGTGCCAGCTCTGGGTGTTCCTGCTGGGCTGGAAGGGTCGGAGGGGCTGGAGGGTCCCCAGGGCCCTGCCCACCCCAGCCAGACACTCACAGGGGAGCACCGGAGGAGAAACAGGGAACTGCTGTGTGTAAAGGCAGAAAGAAGCGCGGTGCTTCGCTGGGGAGTGTGTGCCTTTAAATTCAGTCTGCCGTGAACGCGGGGTTTTATTTTTGATATTAAAAAGAAGTAGAAATTCGGCTCTCGAAGCCAGATTTCTAGAGGTCTAAATCTGAATTCCCTCTGTTCAAATGCTTCTATAATATTACTTGATCTCTCCAAAGCAATCTGACGGCATGCAAAAGTTATTCTTATTTTTACCCTTCTTACCCATATGAAAAAGGCAACACCGTCCATTTGCTGTAAGCCACTAAGCATCTGCTGATTTGTCAGTTTTATTTAGTTAAAATGGATTCACTTTTGCTGCATAGGGGACCATTTAGACAAGCTAGCTGGAGAAAATTAGTTCTACTTTACCAACATTAACTACCCTGATTGTACATTAATTAAGATATGCTTTGTGACTTACGATAAGTCCTAGCAGAAATATTTTGGGAATTAGGCACTCTGACAGTTTAAAATTAGTTAGGAAGGAGTAAAAACACAGTTAGTTGGCACCTTGAGTGTGTAGGTGCTACGTGTGCTCTGTGTGTGAGCCAGTGTTTGAGGCTTTCTCAGTGTTACACCATTATAACCCACACTGTCCGTTTGAATCCTTCCAAACAGGGCTGAAAATAAAACCATAGAATGGTTTGAGTAGGAAGGGACCCTCAAAGGCCAGCTGGTCTCACGCTGCAAAGCACAGGAACACCACATCTCCATCAGGTGCTCAATGCTCCATCCATAGCCTGAGCTTGGGTACCTCCAACTACATGGTATACACCACATCTTGGGGTGACCTGTGCCAGTGCCTCACTATTCTTACTGCAAAGCAGTTCTATCTTATATCCAGTCCTTCTTCCCTCTAACAATTTGTCAGTTCTCTAATCCGGGAATATTCACCGTTGGAGAGTGTTGAATGGTTTAAATGAGAGCACGGCTGCTGCCAGGGCAGAGGAAGGGAGCAATGAGGATGTGTGCTCAGGAAGTCTCAGCCTTTGCCTCTCCTTTCTCACTTAGGCACAGCAGATGAGTTTAAGACTGTATTCCCACTTTTCCTAGCTTCTCTTTTCATTTCCTGCCCAGCTCACCCTTGCTCTTGCAACAGCTTGAGGACAGTACTTTTGGGATGCTCAAGAACCGTTTATTTTAAATCGTGTATTGCCAAAACAGCCACAACAGTATGCCCGCTGTTTTTCTCCCCCTTACGGTATCTTATGGAAAATATAGGGGCACTTACAGCAGTATGGCTTGGAACTTCACGATAGGAGTGTAAGCACTGCTCAGCTCCTGGACCTGCTGGGTGAAGATGGGGACATGAGCTGGTTTCCAGATGCTCCACCAAGCAAGGACAAGAGAAGCACCCAATAAGCATGGCACAAGGAGCTTGGGTTTGTGCCATGACAGGGCAGAGTGCTGCTCAAGAGCCCTACAGCCTCTTCTCATTAGATAGTATCAACCATTTAGAGCTCACATAACTTCTGATCCCCTGTTCTTCTAACATAAATGAATTAAAATGTTACTGTCTGATGGCAAATATTTCCCCTGGCCATGCTTCCACAGCTTCTGTTTGCAACGAGGAAGAACGCTGTGCAACAGGCTTAGAAAAAGCCAGCTCTGGCTGTTAATAATGCAGGACCTGGCAGCCCTGTTCTCAAGACTGGCTCCTGCAAATCTTTCTCCCCCTTTTCAGCTCTTTTCTTCAAAACCATGTGACTGTGAACAAAGGGCTTCCAGGGTCTGGTGAGCGGTAAGTTATTTGCGAGCTATATAAAAGTAGCGATAAACCTTTAAAAACAGCTGTAGAGCATTTACCACATAAAACAAATAGATATAAAACATGTACAGATTTATTTTTCTTTCCACATATACTTTTTAAAACAGAAAAAGCCTGCCTAGGTAGCTGGCCTTTAAGCCTTCAATTAATTGAACAAAGATTTTAAAATTGTTCAATTGGTTTCATTAGGAAGTGTATAATAGAATAATAAAGTAAAACAAATGATATAAAGCAGACCCACTAATTAGCTCTACATGATTGATACAGCTTTGGACTAGGCATTTGATCTCAAACAAAATGCAGTTCCTTGTTAAGAGGATTTTTAATTGATGTGCAGAGAGGTATTAGATGATGTTGGAAAATAATTACTCAAAAGCTATTCATGCATTTGGCTGAACATAACAAATGAAGTTTGGGCTCTGGATCTGGCGGAGTGGACACATGCTAATTAATAATGAGAGGAATAAGCATCTTCCAGTAGTTTTTAACCCAGTGTTTACTAGGAGATTGCTTAGCAATTATGCACCATAATGAGGTTGTCATCTAAACAAAATCAACATTACTCAGATGTCATTTGAGATTGCTAAATGTTGCAGCCCATACATATATATGTTCAGTTCTTTTTACAGATGGCAATATGGTATTAATCAACAGGGGCTGCTGCTAGCTGTCCAGCTGCCGTGAGCACTCAGCACAAGGGGCCAGCCACACACCTCTCCTCATCACAAACTGCAAAATAGAAAGCAGTCAGAGTGTCAGAAATTCTCAGATTTATTCTAAAAACCCTAAACTTGAGTATTTAGTAGAGAAGTAAGAAGAGCTTCCGTATTCCTCCTCTTCCAAAAACAGGTGAGAGGAAACATAGGTGTGTCCCAGATATCAGCACTAAAACCAGGTATTTTCACAAGAAAATAAGAGACTTCAGACAAGCCAGAGACTTAGCATTCAAGCAGTGTTTGTTCTATTTTTTCCTGTGCCATCCCTTGCTCACTGCTTTCAGGTGAAGGGTACAGCAGTGCAGCCTGAGGATGAACTTCTGCTCCCTTCTTTCATCCATCTATAAGTGGCACATGGTGACTTTCTGGCTTCCTGTTGGCCAGTGGTAGTAGATGGGTCCTTCATCCCGTGCTGTGGGGTTGGTTCCACGCAGGTGACCAGGATGCTTCAGGCCTTGGGAATCAAGGGCTGAGGAAGTGACATCAGGTTGGGGAATGTCATACGTGAGCTTCTGTCTCTCTTGGCTATTGTAATAAAGAGGTTTGATTGAAATTATGATGCGTTCCTTTATCTTTCTACTGTGCCCAGCACGATGGCATTCTGATTTTGGTTGGAGCTTCAAGGAGTTGTAATATATCGGGAACATGCAAAGGTTTTTGCAGGATACCTGGCTGGCTATGCCATCCTCTTACTGTCTTGAATATCCACAGCTGAAGCTACTACAGCCATGTGCTTATCCTGCTGATAATTTCTTCTCTTTCATCTACCTGCCAGATCAACTCCTTGCCTTTTTGCCCCTCAGAGAGCTAATATTGTAGATATAGAATCATAGAATTGTAAAGGTTGGAAAAGACCTCTTCAGATCACCAGGGTCACCCTCAGCCCCGTCCCAGCCCATGTCTGGCTGTGAGGCTGGGGTTCTCTGGAACCCCTGTGCTGTTGGGCTGTGGTGGGCAGGGCTTGGAACAATTTGAAAAATTTTACAAAGTCTTTTTGGAAATTCAGTTACAATGCATGTTCCTTATGTCTTCCTTGGGGGGAAGAAAAAAAAAATTTAAAAAAAGCTAAATTTTAGGAGTTTTATTTGATTTATTAGAAAACCCTCTAAAATGTGGCATATATAAAGTCAGGGACCTTATCCCAAACAGCTTTTCCTGCTGATTTATTTATTTACTTATTTTTCCCAGCTTTAGCATGTACTTTTAAAGCTGCACTTTTATCTTACAGAACTTTCAAAACGAACGGGTGACTTATTTTTTGAAATAATTTCCATGCCTTTATTCTTTGAAGACCTGATTCATTTTAGATACAGGCTTTCTGCTTACACGAAGTCAGAGGCAGCACACAGTAAATGGTCTAGCGATATTTATTACTGTGTTTTGGATTCAAATCCAGTTACGAGGTTGCAGTAAAAGGCAGACCTTGGCCCTTTGCAGTCGGTAGATGAGGAAAAGAGGATTTGTGCCCAGTGCTCAGTGGGAGTCATGGAAGGGCAACTCACCACATTTCTCTCTGCTCTTATGCTTTGTAAGCAGCTGCAGTTCCTTCCTGGAAAAGCAACTTGCACACTATAAGGAACCTTTCTCAATTTGCAGTAAAATGGCTTAAAGAAGTAACAGTATTTTCACTTTACACTTCCTTTTGCATTTCCTGCTCTTATCATCTTGTGGTAATTTTTTTATTGTTTTCATTGATGAAGGTGCTTCTGAACAACGTATCAGACCTCCATCATTTCTCATTTCCACGTACGTTCTGGGTCATACTCCTGCTGATAGCCACACATTTATTCCCAAGCATTCCTGATCCGCACAGACTCCCCAGGATGCTGGGTGACATCTCCAGCATGGAGACACAAGTGGGTAGGATTCAGTTGTGCAAACTGTTGTGCAGATACTGCCTTCAGTTTTCAAAATATACATGGTTTGGGCCTTCACTATCTAAATAATGCTGCTTAACTCTCGTCCTGCGTCTAGAAAACACGCTTCTTCCTTCAGCAGATGAAATGAGACACGTGCAGAAACTGGAAAATAAATCAACAGTATCTGACTTGAACTTGCATCAGTAGGAATGTGTGGAAATGTTTTTTTTCTCAGATCTTCTTTGGGAATGTCAACAGTATTAAGAAAAAAATAAAAGATAACTGCCTCAGCTGAGACACATTCCTTGGTTCTGTATGGCTGTCTGTGTGAGGTGGTAACTTGTTGCCATGTGCAATGAGAAATGTGCCTCAGAGCACTCCTCAGAGGTATTGAGCCAGACCTATACCCAAAAATCAGTTCTGCTTTGGATGCTTCATTTGCAGTTGGAACACCTTGAGCAGCAGAGGTCTCTCCAGCTCCTGGTCTGTTTTGAAGACGTAGCAGGTTGGGTGTTACGGAGACATGGACTAAAAGACAGCTTTCCTTTCTTTGGGTCCCATCAGCAGTGGATAGAGGCTTCTCCTTTCCAAGGCACGCTGCCTTGCACACAGCTTTTGTTCTGGACTGCTGAGCAGGTTCCACACGATGCCATTCCCCAGTGCCTCCACAGGTTGGGTCTGCTTTGCGGTGCACACTGTTATCTTCCATCAGGGGCACACCGAGTGAGATGTCCTCCTCCTTATTTTCAATTGTTTCCCATCTCCAGCGTTTGCACACAAACACATGCGCATATAGATTTATGTGCATGCATGAGAGCGTAAGTGTGTGTGTGTGTGTGCATAAATTATCCAACCCTGTCAGGAAAATGAAAAAAAAAAAGCCCTAATATGATGGTGCAGTCATATGGCTGGCTGCGCTGGGAAACATAAGCTCGGGTGTAAGCAGGAGCCTGTTGTTCACAGGACTGATTATTTAAGACAACTGTTGTTCCTGTGTGGAATCCTGTATACGCTGTGCAAATTACATTACTAATTTACTAGCTGGCCAAATGTTACTCTTTTGTAATGTGCCACATTCCCCGTAGCTCCCGACAAGCACTCCGCAGCATCCCTCTTTGGCAGAGAACTTCTCAGTTGATTTCAAGAGCAATGCCAAAAGTCTCACTTTTCTACTTCAAATAAATTACTCTGACACTTCACAGCCATGGCTTTATATTTTTGCTTAAATGTGTGCTTTGTGGGTGAGAGTGTGGCGTGGTTTGAACAGTTGTTACAAGTTTTATTTTTGGGAAAAGACAGATAATATTTTGTGAGATAATTAAGAGTTTGTGAAGTTTCCTCAAGAAATGAAATAGGCCCAAGCCATCATCGTTTGCACATTACACTCAATTCCTCATTTGCCACCTCCTCCTCCACTGGTTTATGAATTTGTTAATTAATGGTGTTTATTCTAGACTCAGCCTGGCCTGAGAAATGGTTTCGTGATTATATTATTAGGAAGTGATGATAACGTATGTGAGAAAAGGTATTTTTTTTTGTACGTAGGCTTACCAATTGCTATGGAAACAAGCAAATATTTGCAGACCTCGGATACTGATTAATACCTACTGGTGGTTCTGGCTTTATAAAGTTACTGTCTGGACAGGAAGAATTTCTTGTGAGTGGTTCTATGACAATTTATTTACATGCGTAGCAGTCTCATCAGCAATGACTTCAGTAATTTCAGGCTCCATCACATTGTAGACATTTCCAAAACAGCCATTTTATCAGCTTCTGATTGAAACGCAATCCTCCCTTCCCCTGCAATTTTTTTTTTTAAACCCTTTGGTTCACATTTCACTGAAAACAGTTTTGTTACAAGGATCTTTCCCATTGGAGGGAGGAGTGCAGATATATGCGCTGAGTAACAGCGTGCCATTAGAGCGGGACTGATGGGCTGTGGCTGCCAGGAGAGCTGCTGAAGGAGATAACTCCTGCAGAGCAGCATGAGGCATCACGGGTCCTGGAGCTTGCCACGTCAGGCCACGCTCTTCCTCCAGGGAGATGAAGCAGAGAAGGGTCCTCTGAGCCAGAGCACAGAGTAAGGAGGGAGGAAGATAGCAGAGAGGAAGCCAGGTTTGTTTTGATGTGTGAAGCTTTGGAGAAGTGGTTCTGTGGTTTCTAGAAGAAACTTTCACAGAATAGAATCATAGAATAACCCAAGTTCATAGGATCACAGAATTCAGTTGGAACTTTAGAGAATATCTAGTCCGACTTGAGTTTTGAGTTAGAAAGGACTCATAAGGGTCATCAAGTCCAACTCCTGTCTCCATACAGGACCACATTCTTTTGAATGAGCTGTTGGACTTCTCCTCTGGAAGAAAATCCTGATAAAAAAGGAATTCCCAGGAAACTGTGGTTCTGCAGTGCACAAAACCACTGAAGGATTCTCTCAGAAAGCTGTAAAGCGTAGAAAATAAAACCTCTTTATTTTGGAAATTCTGTCCATGCATTTCAGTCTTTCTAGAGAATCTTAAATTCTTACTTGTTTCACTCTGAATTCTTTTCCAAAAGAAAAAGGAAATAAGTATATTTGTTATTGGATTAGGATGGTTTCCTCAGTGCTTTTGCAAATGGGATTTGAGTTCTTAAATTGTGTAGGTATTAAATATAATCGGGTGGATGGATGAAATATAGCTTGAAGGGTCTCTTACTCACCTATGAACCTGGCCAATATAGAATTACAAATCGTTTAAATTCTTGCTTGTCGTAGCTCTACACAGACTCAAATCTTCACAAAGTCTTTTTTGGCTCTGTAAAAATTTATGATTGGTTAAAACCACAGAGTAGGCAGCGGGAAGTGGGAAGCCTTGCCAGGTCTCCAGCATCTCCTTGGAGATGTCCGCTGGTCCAAGGGCACCAACCTTTCACTTTTGTCTCCAGACCAAGAGACTGACATGGTGCTGAGCCGCAGGACATGCACTGCAGTCCTCCAGGACACAAAGAGCTGAGGCCCTCCTGGCATGGGCAAAGAATGTTGGGGGTGTGCAGGAGAAATCAAGCTCTGTGTATGGCTTGATGGCAGTAGGCTGATGTGCAGCTGCATCCAGGAGACCACAGATGACTGCTGTGGGTTCTTGCTGGCTACAACCTTATTCTAGCTTTGGTACGAAAGCAACCTTCAAATTTCTTGCAGCTCAACCATGGCTGAAGAGCCAGGAGCTGGCTACCCATGAACAATTTCTTGGAGGCAGGTGGGACTGGAAGACACAAAGGCTGTGGCCATGGGCAGCGAGGCAGAAGGGAATGCGAAAGGTAAAGAGTGATGCTGTGGTGATCTGCAGGGCCTTGGGGCGTTTCTGAACATCTGCAGCCACCTCGGGCAAAATCCTGTCCCTTCTGAAGTAAATGGAATATTGGTGTCTGACCTCAAAACTGCCGGAATTTTGTCTGGGTGTTGCATGGCAGTGGCATGGGGTGGGAGTGCTGCTGCACAATGAGGCACTGTCCCATCATGGGCACCCTGGGACGGCTCGCAGAGGTCAGCAGGGCCAGGGCTTTGGGCATGGATGCAAATGGGTCAGAAACACAGGAGAGAAGGGCCAGAGGTCTGCAGTTTTCCCTGTTGCTCTGTTGTTTGACGGTGAAATTTTTCTCCCGGGAAAACTTTATTTTTAATCCAGTTGGGTTTCACAAATGAATGCTTTAATGGTTGTGCCCAAGGTCCTTCGTCAGTCTTAATGTATGTTACAAAATCAGCAAATGTGGCAGCTTACCAGAGGTCTGTCAAAGATGATACCACAGAGGGGCAGGACATAAGCACTGAACTGGGGCAGGCCAATGATGATGGTGGCCCTCAAAATGCTCTTGTCTTGCTGCAAGGTGATTCAGCAGCTGACTGTTGCTCAGCCAGGTCAAAAGTATGCAGCACATACATGCCAGGGCTCTTCTACATTACTTTGCAGTTGTTTGTGAATAGATGTTGACCTGAGAGCAATTCCTTGAGTAGGTCTTGGGCTTTCCTTTCTTGATTTAATATTTTTGTTTTGCTGTAAAATATAGTAATGCTTTGCCTCTTAATCTCTTTCCGTGGATCTTGAACTTTTTTCTAAGGAGTAAATGTGCTCCTGAAATGGCCCCAGGAGGCAGCAGATTCCCTCCCTCTGCACTGAGGAGAGAGCTGCAACAGAGGCAGTTTAGACTGATAAGGAGAAATGGCTTTAATTTAGGTCAGACACGAGGAGGAAATTTCCAGTCAGTAGCTTCATCAGAATCATTAATGTTAGAAAAGAGCTCCAAGAACCCCCAAACCCAACTCCAACCCATCCCCACCATGTCCACTCACCATGTCCTGAAGTGCCACATCTCCATGGTTCTTGAACTGTGAACACGGTGATTCCATGACTTCCCTGGGCAGCCTATGCCAATGCCTGACTGCTTCTTTGGAGAAGAAATTGTTCCCAATATACAGCCTGAACCACTGGCACGACTTAAAGCCGTTACCTCTCATTCAATCACTGGGAGAAGTCACCTGGGAGAAGAGACCAACCTCTACCCCATCACAGCCTTTCAGGAAGTTATAGAGAGCAATAAGGTCTCACCAAACTTCCTCTTCTCAAGAGGAATCAGTCTGTTTTCCCTCTGCTTGTCAAACACATGTGTTCCATGTATCATCTGCTATACCAACTCTCATAACTCATATTTATTCTCTGGTTTTCTGTCTCTTACCCAGGATTGCTTTTTATGTGGTAATTTTATTTATTTCTACACTTGAGTTTGCTTTTATTTATTGGCCCTCTGTTAAAAGTCACTTGTGTTAATTTTTCCCCCATTAGTGCTTTTAATATATGGCATCTCTGTGCATGCCCTTGTAAGAAGCAATACAAAGCTTAAGTCAGAGCGCTAATGAGAGGATTTTCTCGGCATTGATTTCATTCTGCTCCTTCTAAAATCGATGAGGCAGGGCTAGGCTAATGCAGAGCACTTCTGACAAAAAAGTGCTCTGACTGTGGCAGTGATACCACAAGGTTTTGTGCTGTGCTGTTAACAGCCCCAGCCTGATGATGAAAGCATAGTAGATTTTAATCATAGCAGGGTAGAGCTTCAAAATATGACCTCCAGGGACTCTGGAGAGAGAAAGAAAATGGAAATGCAATACAGTCCTTCCTGCTCTCTGTAAGTGTGCAGTGGGATCCTTAAGTTTTTGGCAGTGCCAGAATTCCAGCCAAAGTCCTTGGCTGTACAGGGTGCTGATGTCCCCCTGTGCTTCTGAGTGCAGGTGGCTGTGAAGAGCTGGTCCTCCTCCCTTCTACCTCCTCCAGCAGATCCACAGAAACCCAAAGAACAGAGAAGTTCTTTAAGTGGGACATATCTAACCTGTAACTGTCAGTTTTTTGGAGAACAACTTGTAGGTTCAGCCAAGGGACACTTAACAGTTCATCTTGGGCTCCCAGCTGAGGGCAGAAGAAGCCCTGATGAGGAAACAAGTCTGAGTTCATCCACAGTGAGGGCTTCACAGTTATCATTTGGAGTGCCAAATGCATCCCTCCAGGAGGATCACAGTTACTTTCTGCTTTCCCGCTTGCCTCTGCAATGTGAATCTGTCTGCATGCATCCCAATATTGATAATAGCATCAGCTTGGTATTTTACTTAGCAATGGTCTGCTTCCCTTAATGAAGCAGTCTCCAGCTTCTTCATTTCCTCTTCTTAGTAACCAGATTATTGACTTGTAATTTGTCACAATGATATAGCTTGGTTACTAAATGGGAGATGTTTAAATCAAAGAGCAATTAATGCATTGTAAAGCACTTCAGGTAATTGTGTAATAAGCAGCACATTACCTAAAGTAGTAACACATTTTACAGCTAAACCAGCAGGAAAAATAATGTTTTTTGCCAGGTTATTTTAGGGTGTGAAACATGCTGCTCTGGAAAGGCAGTGTGAATCCATATTATGCGGAAATCAATGGATACCCGTCTTTTCAGACGACAGTAGGAGCTGTGTGACAAGGGCACAGCATTTTTCCTAATCAAGCAGGTTATGTGAAAGCTAAGAGTCAAGCTGAGCTTGCTATATCCAGCTGTACTTTGTTTGCTACTTAATGGAGCAGGTCATAGTTATAACACCCCAAAGAAATCAGCTCGTCTCAGCCTGAGGAGCACAGAGAAAGTGTTGGAACTCCAGCGGCTCCGCATTAAATCACTTCTATAGGTCATCTGCAGAGAGGGGACTCAGGGAAATAATAAACCAGTGTCACTCTTCTGCTGGTGCTTCAGACTTGTCCCCAGGGGAGGGAGTAGGTGTTTTTAGGTTGGGAAAAGCAATATGGCAAAAGAAACAGTTACTTGCGAGTTATACGGTTCTTGGCAAATCATCAGGCTCTGGTTTTGCAGCTTCCCTCCTCCTGCATAGACGGAAGAAGGGTTTTCAAAATAGGTTGGCATGGACAGAGGGAAGTGCACTGTCAGTGCAGCTGGACGCACATAGCATCACCTGAGTGCCCACAGCACCACCTGGGTGCTCATAGCATCACCTGTGCTCCCATAGCTTTACTTGTGTGCCCATAGCATCAACCTGAGTGCTCATAGCATCACTTAAGTGCCCACTGCATCACCTGGGTTCCTGTATACCCACTGCATCAGCTGGATGTTCATAGCATGCCCTGGGTACCTGCTGCATCAGCAGGGCCCTGCAGGGGTGGGGATGAACTTGCCATTGCATGATTGCAGGCTGCGCTATTCCACTCTTTCCAGGTCATGGTAGGGAATAAAGTCCCAAGATAGCACCCATTTGCACCAGTTTCCCATGAACCATACAGACATAGACAACACCCGTGTCCCACTGGGCTACACCCTTTTGTCTTTAGGACCCCCCAGTGCTGAGCTGAGACAAGGCTCTCACATCCCACCCAACATTTAGGGACGCTGAAAAATGTGCACAAAGTGATAGGTGTGCCACGGGTCACCTTTTTTAAGTTTTAAATTGGATTTTGAAGAAGTGCTCCTGCAATAAATATATCATAGTTGGCCCTCCCGAAGAATAATTCAGGACTGGGTCTTTAAGGGTAAAAATAACACGCACATCATGCTCGCTCCTTTTCATGGCACTCCCGGGGAGCTGCTGACCAAAGAAAGTGCTAACCATCATGTTTTCACCTTTAACTTTGAAAACATGCTGATCGTATTTTTTCCTTCAGCCTTTTTCTTTCAGCTGCTTGTGTATGTAGTTTATTCAATTCGTGGCAGTGTACAACAAAAATCAATAAAAAGCATTTATTATAAAGTACCAGAGATTAAAATAACTGACTTGGCTGTGCTATTAAAACATGGGCAGCTCCAACCAAAGATGTACACTTCACACAAAATGTGATTTATGCTTTTCACAGGGGGGAAAATTCAGCAGGCAGAAAAGGAAGATTTTCTGTCTTGCCAGTGAATCACTGTCCTGCTTTAGAATACATTAATAAACAGAAAATTATAATTTAATAAAACTAATTTACCGTTTTATTATAAATACAGCTCTTGTAAATAGTGACTACCCTGTGCAGGCTGCTGTAGGAAAATGCAATGTTGTGAGGAGCTGAGGTCCTAGCAAAAACAGCAAGGTGCCTGGGCTGCAGGACGAGCTGCTCGATGGAGGATTTCACAGGCAGGTTTGAAGTTTACTCAGCTTAGCAAAAGGAAGGGGAGAAAAAGCTACTCTAGTTTGTTGCAACAGGCAAACCGAAATTCATTTAATTTGTTACTTGCTGTTTTGTCCTATAAACTCAACTACTTATTAACACTGTAAATATGCCTTTTTACTGGCTCACTGACAGCTCGCATGCTTTCTGTGCTGTCTCCTTAAACATTTATGAGCGTTCATGAATATGCAAATTCAGAATCTAATGTCTGCAAAATGGTTGCAAGTACAAATGCGGTGTTAATATTTCATACAATGATGGGAGCAAATCAACAATCATAAATTTTGAACAAATATGTTGCTTCATTAATAACTAATGAGGCAGGGCACAGAGCTCTAGATTTGGCATTTAATAGTAAAATTGGTGTTTAAAAAGAGCTTATCAAGCATCGCGCTCATTTGAAAAAGAGTTCACAGCCTCTGTGGCTCATGGGAAGGTTCCAGGGTGATAAATGTACAGATGCATTCACACAAACAGAAAAGGAGTTATGGATACACCTCCAAGAACTATATTTCTTTTTCCCAACTTTTTGCTGGGTTTGGAAAACTAAGAAAATTGTCCCTTTAGAGCCTCAGTGGTCTGCACGTCTTTGTGAAATTATGGTTTTTGTCCTGGGGATTTGTTTGAAGAACCTAAGTGGATTGTGAGCAAGTCTTTGGTAGGACCTGCCAGGTGATGCCATCCCTGCATCGACAGCCATTCCGTTCAGAGCCATTCATTGTCTGTGCATGCTGGCCAACCCAGCTAGCATGGACAAATCGAGTCATACACAATGTGACCATGTCCTCCAGCACCACCAGGAGAGATGCTTTTCATCTGCAAAGCACAAGTCCAAGTCTTGAGAATTCTTGGAAAGTCCTGAATGAGAGATGGCAGGCATGTAGGAGGGGTATGGAAGGAATGTGTAGGGGCTATAGTGATGGGATAGAGCGATAGGACAAGAGCTGATGGCCTCAAGTTGTGGCAGGGGAGATTCAGGTAGGATTTTAGGAAACATTTCTGCTCGGGAATGATCAGACACTAGCACAGGATGCCCATGGAAATGAGATCGCAGTCCTTGGAGGTGTTTAAGAACAGTGGAGATGTGGCACTTGGGGACGTGGTCAGTGGTCGTGGTGAGAGGGGGTTGGGGTTTAGTCTTGGGGATCTTGGAGATCTTTTCTAATTTCCATGATTCCATAGTTCTGTGGAGGAGAAGTTTCCAGCAGGTTCATCCACCAGTAACTTCTGCAGCAGTTGGTGCAGGGTGTTGGCAATTAAATTAAAATGCCTCTTGGAGGGTACTAGGAAAATGTTGTGGGATTCTTAAGACATACCGAAACACCAAGTGGACCGTGGCAATGCTGCAGTTTGCTCGGGTGAGGCTTGGGCAGTGGGCAAAGGACTGTGCAGAACCCTGAGTTGCCACCACCCAGACCCTCCTCCAAAACACCCAGCTCTGCACTGTGATTCCCATAAGAATCAGAGGGCCTGGTAGCACCACAGCACACGGAGCGTTAATTCAGTTTTGTTACAGGCCACAGTAGAAAGGGAAAATATCACTATGAATACCTCCCAAGTCACCCTGTGCTTGAGTATCTTGTTCCAGCTTTACTTGCTTTGTGTGGCGTCACACTGATTTTGTTTTATTCTAAAATCTGACTTTAGTGTTCCCCTACATGGTACCTCCTCTATTCCTCTGATGAAGTAGAACAGGAACAGTAAGAAAATGGTTCATTTTGAGTTTTCCTGGTAGTGCTGCTCTGTCTGACAAAAGGTGGATGCCAGTGTTTCTTGCGAGCTTACCAAAATCCCTCTTACTTTCACTCACAGCATGGAGCAGGAGCACCAGCACTGCATGTTGCTGTGTGAGCAGAACACTCCTGTGACCCATGTTCATTTTTTCTCTCCCCTCGCTGCTGATTTTGCTTCTAAGATCAGATGCATTCCTGCTCCAGGAAACCCATCCTCCAAAGCAGCCCCCTCGGTTCTCCTCCTTTCCGTGTCCTTTCTCCAAAAGATTGTGTGTAAACTATTTGACAGCAAAGAGAGACATGGCAGTAAATGTCAAGAGGAATGGATGGGGGTCAGGAGGATCGGGTGTTTTGAACCTGTTGATTTGGTTGAGGTTGACCACAGCACAAACAGCTCTGCCGTTTGTCTTGGGGAAAGGGGCCTGCGGAGCCGAGGAGCAAGAACTTGTTAAAAGTCTCCAGATCCTGTCAAAATGCCTCCGTTTTATGGCTTTCAGTTGAAGGCTGAAGTTTTTGATGAGGTGCATGAACAGTGACCTCATAAATTGCTCTATAAAGTTTAAACATGATTTCTAAAAATTCTTTTTGAAACCCAACTTTAATAACAAGCCAGATTTGTTAGAACTGCCTTAAATATTTATGTGCATGGCATGCTCTCTGCACA
This sequence comes from Tetrao urogallus, assembly GCF_951394365.1. NCBI lineage: Eukaryota > Metazoa > Chordata > Aves > Galliformes > Phasianidae > Tetrao > Tetrao urogallus. Next base: position 75,306,067 of record NC_136816.1, read on the forward strand.
GCTTGTAATTATAGAATATTATTTCTCTTTTTGTACAATTTTAGTCTGTGCCGCCACGAGCTTTTGACACTTTAATTTAAGCATAGTTAAAAAAAAAAAAAAAGATAATTTCTTTTTTCCACCTTAGTATAAAGATAAACCAGTGAAATCATTCCTGCATTTGCTGGTACAATTTCAGTTTTTAGCTATGTTGATAATTTACTTTTGATGCTAATTAATTACAAGTAATCATAAAAACAAATTAAAAGCACTATACTTGCAGCAGGTTTTTTATGCTTATGAAATAATGCATCTTTATGCATCTGTTTACTTGCTATGTAAAAAAATGTAATCTATATTCATAGGAAAACAACTTTAGCACTCAACATTGGTGCTGTAAGCCATTACCACTAAGACATTTTTAGCTATCTTCACTTTTTCTAGAAGGAGAGTAGCTCAGTGTAAAAACCCAGTGTCCACCAGTTTTGAAACTTGTTTTAAGGGTGGAAGCCTCAGTTTAGAGATCAGCCATATTTGTAGAGAATACGGATTTATAAGGAAGCGTGGTTTATTTATAGATAAATATCTACCAGAAATGTCCTGAAATCAATTAGTATCTTAACAGTAGCTCGTGCTTAAAAAGAATCATCATTTGTTAGGGCTGCAGCTGTTCCTCCAGCACCTGCAGCCTGCAGTAGGGAAATCCACCTGGGCCTCCTGGATCCGCTGAGCACCCAAAGCAGTCAGTGCTACCCCATAAGGGGCAATGCGACCCGATGCTGTATGATGGTGCTGCTCCATTCCCCATAGCACTGCTGGCCATGAAGTCACCCAGCACTTGGGAGGTTTGAAGAGGCAATGGCCCCATTCTTCACCCATTCTGCTCCCAGTAGTTTTGAGGCAGAGCCATCACGAGACAGAGATGTGGGTGCCACAGGTGTCCTGATGGCACTTGCTGCCTGATGGCTCCGGATTGTCCCATGCATTTTTCTATGTGTGTTACACGGTCTGTGGGAGAAGATGGAGGCTTGGAGATAACCTGTGGGCCTTGGGTTGGGACAGTGCTGCAGCTGGTCATGCTGACCCTCTGGGATCTCACAGGGAGGAGGGATTGGAGCCAGCGCAGAAAGCTTCCTCCAGCCCTGCCAAGTCTCTGAGTCACCAACAACTCATTATCAGGACTTTGTGTATTGACCTAACTCCTGGAAGAAGGCCTTGCATTCCTTGGCAACGTCTGATACTAAGAAACAGAAGCTTTTATGGGATTAAATGTGAAAATGAATAAAACAAAGCTGTGCAGTCATCTTCGTAGTACTGAACTCAGTACTAAATTCAATATTTTCATTACGTCTCAGCATCATTTCTGTTGGTTTTCAGCTGGGTGCAAAGCAGTATAGGACAGCTTCTGAACAGGGACCTTGGACATGCTAAGTGATAAAGCTCCCATGGACGCTTCAGCCTTTGCACCTTACGCATTCATCATGTAAATCCCTGATCCCCAAATCAATTTTCTGTACCTGTTTCACCTTGGCAGCCTATGTTCTGCTGTCTCCACTCACCAACTCTTGTGCCCACCCGGAGAGAAATCCACAGAGAAACACACACATGCATTCTCATGAAGCACAAAGGGTGTCATTGGAGTTTTCCTGGGTCAAAATCAAGAAACAAGAAGGTAAGAAGTAAACCAATATAAAAGAAGGGCATGAAGTTCAACAGACAGGAGGAAATGAGGGCAAACAAAGAATTGTTTGTATGTAGGTAGTAAAAGACCAAGAAGGTTGCCAGTCTGTTTCTCAACTTTGAGAAAACTGCTCATGTTTTGGACAAAACACGTTAACTTCAGTATACTGGAGATGTTTAGGCCTTTCATTACACCCTAGACAAATACAGAAAGCAATATATATATATAACATATGCTTTATCTGTAAATACGTATTTGCAATATCATCACTGGATCTCTGTACACAGCCTCTACCTCTAAAGTTCAGCTGCCACGGTATGAATATGCAACAATCCAGAAAGGTGCATTTTAATGCATGCTTATTGTATACTAATTATTAGCACCACGTACTCCAGAGAGGTTTAACTATATAATAAACATAGATCTAACTAAATACCATAGGTGTTAAAGCACAAGCAACACGTTTTTTGTTAATCAAACAATTCTGAATTAACATACTGTACAATAATTGCCTTGTTAAATTTAAATTAAAACCTTACTTGAGACACATAATCTGGAGTGTGACTCACTGTTCTAACCACATTTAGATTGTTGTCAGTACAATTAGGATTTTGAATTTACAAGTTGCTTTTTTTTTTTTATTTTTTATAATTTAATCAAATCACTATAGCAACTGCAAAATTAAACAGGAGATGTTCCCCCTTCCAAGTCCACTTTGCTGTGTGTACTTCTCTTGCTAGTGAAAAAGCAAACCTGGAGAAATCCCGAAGCCCAGCCCTTACAGAAGCCTACCCCAGCATGCTTTCTCATCCCACTGAAGGCAGGATCAAGAGGCAGGGGCCTTTGACACCCAGTCCCCAGACCCCCATTAAGGTTGAAAAGGATCTCTGTGATTCCTAAGCCCAACCCCAGCCCCTCCCCACCATACCCATTGACCATGTCCCCAACTGTCATATCTCCATGGTTCTGGAACACCTCCAGGGATGGAGATTCCAGCACCTCCCTGGGCAGCCTGCGCCTCTGCTGACCACTCTTTCTGAGAGGAACTTTTTCCTAACATTTGACCTTTCTCCTTGATCTTTCTCCTGGCTGTCTGTACCACACTGCTTCACAGCTTGCATTGGAAAAGCTGTGAGAAAGTCCCTCAAAGAGAGGAAAATTCCCTCTGCTCTGGAGCTGGAGGCTGCCTGAGCCCCGCATCAGCATGCACTCTTTACTTGGTTGCGTTATGTGTTTGCTCAGTTTGTCCAAGAGTGGAACATGCCAAGGGGAAGAAAAGCAAGTGAATTTTTCTTCCAGAATAAAAGTATTTGGGCTGGCTTTGAATCTTAACCAAACATTCAAGCTGGTTTATACAACATACAGTTTATTTTGCTTGTGTGAACAAAGTTAAATATTATAGAATTACATGAAGTTCGTTTTACCCAAGCTGGAGAAAGCAATCCCAAGGCTGCAAGGAACGTGCACAGAGATGCCGTAGCTCTGCTCATGCTTCCTGACACACTGCAGCCCATGGGGCCGTGCCATTACCAGCACCCTGCTTGCTGTGCATTGCCAGCACCTGGCACCATTAATGGCCCCATTCGCTGGGCTCGTTATTGTACACTCACAGGTTTAGGCATTGACCTCAGATTTACAGGTGTAACTTAACGAGACACATGTTGCAGCCAGATGTCCTGCAAACAGATATCACATATATATCTTTGTACACGAATAATCCTGAAATATTCATTATGAGGCGTGCTCATGAGATCTGCCTTGTTATTAGTGCACCAGTCTTGCGCGTCAGCCGGAACAGATGGAAAAAACTGGAAAATGTATTTAACATTCCTGCTAGTTTCTTAAAAATAATTATCTGATTAAAAGTGCCAAATGCAATTTTCATTTTTCCTTATTCATTGTACTGGTAAAAGTGTAGTTAAATTGGCAGTGATGCAACACCGCAGAGTTATGACAGGAATCATAAAAGAAGCAGGCCAGAGAGTGAATTTTTACTCCAGAATACAAGATTTAAGTGCTGTCCAACCTCCTTCATTTACAACGAGGGCTTTGTGCAGTAATCATAACACATAAATTATACATTAGGCACCTTTCAATCACGATAAATGTGCTGAAGGCATTCTGCAAGGACCAGCTAGAGCAACAACTCTGGTGCCCATGGGGCTCCTTCTGCACTAGTGGGGCTTGAGGGCTCAGGGGCCTCGCTAACCCCAGCAGGGCCGGGATCTGCCTTGGGTAGGATGGGGCATGAGATTCTTTGCCATAAAATGTGGGTGACCAGACTGCAAGTTAAGTGTTCAATTCATCAGCCACCAGCTCATGGATAGCTATTATTTTCCTACTGGGGAGGCATTGGTGGTGTCCCTTGGTATGTCAGAAAACAGTGAAGACAATCAGGGAGAAGTCGTCAGGGGTGCTCCCAAGGACAGGTCCCCAGGGACTGTGAGTGATGCAGGTGACCACACAGGATGGATACCCACCATATGGGGAGATCTCACCCACACTCTCATAGGGTGTGGGAGAAAAGAGAGAAGCCCCAGGTCAACATTTCAGCTCTCGCATGTGGCTGAGAGATGTGGCTGAGATTTGAACTTGTTTTTAACAAAACAACTGCCAGACTGTGATTTGGGACAGTGTGTTATACTGACTGCCTTTTGTCTTTGACTTCTACATGCGTTTAACCCAACGAAGATCATTGTCTTTCTCAATAAATACCTGTTTAGAGTTTTTTAAATGTCTGGTTCCCAAGAGTTGTGTTATAATAAGGCGCTCATTTAATTGCACTGAAAGGAGAAAGAAAAGGTATGATTTCTAAAAGGACAGAATACTTATGATATTTATGGACCCATTTAACACACTACTTTGGTTTAAAGAGGTGGGGATTTACATGTGTTAAGTGCTCCTACAAATCTCCCTTACCCTTTCTTGGAAAAGGGCAACACAATAATAATTGTTAAATTTATGTGTTAAGACGTCTGTACTGTAGAGCTCTGCACATCAGTAGCTAAGCACAATAGACTGTCTGCTCCTACTTTCTATCCTTTTATCTTCCCTAAATGCTGGATGATCCCGATAGCGAGTAGAGGGACGGGTGCCCTGTGCTCCGTTGCGCAGCGCACTCCGTGCTGAACCTGCAAAGGGCTTTGATGAAACTCAGCATAGAGGTGTGCCCACTTCTTAAAGCTAAAATTGTGGACTTACGTGGCCAACCCCAGAGCTGCTCCCAACACAGAGATACTCCCAAGCCAGAGCTGCTGCCAACCCCAGAGCTGCTCCCAACCCTGATATACTCCTAAGCCAGAGCTGCTCCCAAGCCAGAGCTGCTCCCAACCCCAGAGCTACTCCTAATCCTGAGATACCTCCAATCCAGAGCTGCTCCCAACCCAGAGCTGCTCCCAACCCCAGAGCTGCCCCCAACCCAGAGATACTCCCAACCCCAGAGCTGCCCCCAACACAGAGATACTTCCAACCCAGAGCTGCTCCCAACCCAGAGCTGCTCCCAACCCAGAGATGCTCCCAACACGAGATTCTCCTAACACCAGAAATGCTCCCAGCCCAGTGCTGCTCCCAACCCTAGAGCTGCTCCCAATCATAGCATCATGCAGAGAGTCACTGGAGCAGATCTTCCTCTCCCAGCAATAGAAATAGGCTCCTCAAAATGTCAGTGATGTTAAATATGGTGCTAATTGCTGTTTGTTTATTCTTCTCCTTAAAAACCTTCAAACCAACTGCAATGAACCCTCAATGAACTTTTATCACTGATAACACAATCTCTTAATTTAGATGCCTGTAGATGAGCAGGCTGGGAAAAGGCACTCATGTTTATCTTACTCTGAGCTCAGTACACAGCCCTGGAGAAAGTGTGTTTCCAAAGGCACTGATAGTCAGACAGCCTCCTCTGGGAGAACGGTGTGTTCCCAAATGAGGCTTGTTATGCTGATATTTATCACAGTTTGATTTTTAGAACTCCTGAATATGTTTGCTTTTCATATTTTTTCCATATTCTGATGACTTCACTGCTATGTAGAGCGATGTTTCTCTGCAGAATGCATGCTCGGCTGGGTACATCACATATACACAAACCTACAAATTTCATGATGCTCAAATCAGCACAGCTGGGGTGGAACCATGGTGCAGAAGTGGCTGTGAGCCACCTTCGCC
>NC_136816.1:75312087-75376426 GCF_951394365.1 Tetrao urogallus
CCCCAAGCCCAAGCCCAACCCCCCCCACCATGCCCACTGACCACGTATGTCACCAAGTGCCACATCTCTGTGGTTCTGGAGCACCTCCAGGGATGGGAACTCCTCTACCTCCCTGGGCAGCTGTGCTACTGCATCACTGTTCTTTCTGAGCAGAAATTGTTCCTGATATCCAGTCTGAACTTCCCCTTCCACAGCTTGTAGACTGCATTTCTAGCTCGGTATCAAGAGCTGGCGGTAGGCAATTCTCCACTGTATGGATTTCAGAGTGCTGAACAATGTGCAACCTTGGGCTTCTAAAAGGCCATCTTCCAGAAGTGCTTTTTCCTTTGTTCATTCATTTCTTCCTCTGCTTAACTTATTCCCTATTTAACCATTCCCTGTCCTCCTGAACAACACCAGCCCACCCATGCCAGAGATTGGGGCTGATTGAGTGCTGGTGGTGGCACCAGAGCTGTGTGTGCTGTGGGGATAGGGTACTGTGGACACTGAACAAGAGGAAATCGATCTCTTTGTGAGGGAGAAAAAGTCATTCTCTACTTTGTGCTACTTTGAATATTCTTTTGTAACACAATGCTGGTTTTGGCAGCAAACATTTCTTTTTGATGAAAGTCACAGGGTCAGAGGCAGGGCTCAGTTTGTGAAATACAAGCAAAATAGCAGCTAGTGGCATAATCCCCATTCCAGAGGAATCTGGGGAAGCACCGTAGAGAAAAGCACCTTCCAAAAAGGATATGTATTTTTTGAGCTTTCTGTTGCTATATTATTGATTGAAACGCTGTGAAATCCAAAGTGGAAAATTCTGCTAGTATATCATTTGAAACAGTCTGAGCAGTGAAGAAAAAAATTGTGTTGCTGTGATGGGAAATGAGGGGTTTGTATGTCAAGTGAGGGGAAATCCAGGAGTGGTGTGCCCCACACAAATACACACACAGGTGCCATCCCCTTTTCAACCAGGCTCAGACCTAGAGTGGGGTTTCCTTTAGAAGCCATGGAAGCTCATGGACTTTCTGAGGGCTGTATTTTGCAATACAAAGGATGTAGACACCTCTTCACCTCAGCAATGACCTCCAGAGCTGTTTCCAGACCACACACCTTGGCTTTCAGAGAGCTCCTGTGAGCAGCCAGGACCTGGCAGAAGGGGTGGTTAAATAGGGCTTGAGAAGAGAGATCATATGGTGCCTCTGGAAACTTTGCTCTCCGTCTAGAAAAGTGGTTTGCAGCTCCTTGAGATGATGAGACGTTTTCTGCCCTACTTAGAATTGGGGCAGATTTCCCAAAACGTTTGGGTATTAAAAATACGTCGGCGCTCTTATTGAGTCCTTCAAAAACAGCAACGCACTGACGCCTGTGACAGTGAGAAGCCTAGTTTGGAAAGATGTATCGGGTGACTGCCTCAGAAATGCAATTTTAAGAGAGTGATCCCATGTGTTGAAGTGCCAAGCAGACAGGTACCCAAGCCCAGATCCTAGAGAGGCCTTACTGGCCTTCCTGAAGCCAAAAGTGTTGAGCACAGGTGTGGTGTAGCCCAGACCCACGCACCAGGGTGCCAGTTTTGCTGAGCGCTTTTAAAAACTCTGCTAGACCCCTCCATGTGAAGATGACATTTATTTTCAATTCTCCCCACAATACCGTGATGAGATGAGGTGAACTTTAAATCAAACTTCAGTGCAACAGGGTAAATAAGTCTCAGAGCTGACTGCAACGAGTTGGCGTCGGAACAATCACGCAGCACCACAGTTTTATCATCATAACAAATGTTTGTTTTCCATTTGCATTTGACAATGGAATTAATAAACTGTTTTACCAATTTAAGCTTAATGAAAAGTGCATCCCACCGCTCGGTTCCTGACCCCACTTATCTCATTTATAGTTTGCAGTTTTCATAATGGCAAAACGAGGCGTTTTCTTCACATCGTTTCAAACGCCCCCGTTTCCAATTTTCATGGGAACACTGAGGACGCTTAACAACAATGCTCCATTGATCTGCTTTGTCTCTTACCTGCCCCGCAGCCACCCAGCGATTGTTAAATGCAAAAGCCACAAGCCCAGATAGCAAAACAACCCATTAGTGTATAGGCTTCGGCCACAATGGTTTCAATAATAATTAATATGCAGGATAGCTAGTCGTGTCACACACCATTTCAGACTCGAATTACATCTGTCAGTCCAAATTCTGACTCTGCACGAGGCATCCAGCCCCGAATCTAGTTAGACAGCTAACTGAATTAAAACAAAAATCTACAGATGCATGATAAATGCACAGGATGCTATGTCACACATGAATGACTTCTGTGCAGGCCAAATGACAGATGTATTTCCTCGACTCCAGGCCAGACTCCAGCACAAACCACTCTTCATTTATCAATAATTGGGCCTTAATTTCATTTGGCAGTGCTAGAGCAGCATGCTCAGCTTCCTCTCCAATAGACTAACGCTAATTAGACTTTTTTTTGGGCATCAATCTTTTTATTTTATCCTCTAATAATCAACCATAAGCATAGCTATATCTTGCCTTTTTCGAGGGACATGGTGCGCTTTACCCATAACTCATTATTAGTGATAATGGAATGGGAATGGGAACCGTTCTATTATTTATGTCTGAGAAAGAAAGGCACAGAGCAGGAGTCGGGGATCGTACTCTGCCTATTCACATCGAATCAGCGTCTTGATTCGTTTGCCACCTCTTTTGAATAATGAATGTCATGTTCTATTAGTCCTTATATACCAAAAAGGGGATTTTAGTTAAATGGACTCTATTTATCAGGGAGATTTTTGGGTAAACACAGCACAGCAGTTCTGAAGTCAGCGTGGCAGACAATATCCAGGCACTAGCACCGCCACGGCTCAATCCTGATGACCGCTGAGCACTTCTGAGCACTGCTGGGCATCTCAACTCCATTAAACAAAATCATTTCTGTGGGAATCTTGGGCACAGGGCTGGGCTGCAATTCTTAACGTCCTGCATTGGTAATAGCAAACAGTAAGATCCCATGCAAGTCTGCCTTACTTGATTTTGTTCTCTATACCCATCCCATATGTACACATGTATGTGGCTCTGTGCATATACACGCACCTGCACACATCTACAGAGAAATGAAAGAATACGTAGGTGAGTGCGTGTGCACACACATGCATTGAGTCAGGGATGGGGTAATCTTATAGCTTATTACACTGCACATTATGCCATCAAAGGGTTTATCCCTGCAGTGTTGAGCTTTGCGGCTCAATTCCCCACAGCTTCAAACACAGTGATTGAACTGACCTTGGTTTACATAAGTTCTGATCTTATCACCTATCTTCCCCAGAAGCTCAGAGACAAGCGTGATATCCCCAAAGCCTTTTTTCTGCCTCCGAGTGACAAACTGAAAAGGCTGTTCCCATTTGCAGAGAAGACCTTCGCTTTAGGTAAGTGCTAAGCGCTATTGATTTGCTCCAGGGATCAGTGCTGTTCGGTGCCACTCGCGCTCCCGTCAGTGCTTTTGCACACAGCTCTGTGTTTATTGGCACAGACTAAATCAGCGATGTGGTCCTCGGGGCTGATTGCTATGCCCAGATGATCTGTTGGAGTTTGCTGCATGATCCAATCTATGGCATAATTGAAGAGGATGAAGAACAAAATTCATCCTTGTTTCACCCCAGTAACTACGCCAAATTCAACAGAGAGCTCTCCATATGGTCCAACACAAGTTAGGTAATGTGTATATTATGCCATAATAAATGAAGTCTCATAGGTCTTAGTGGCTAGTTATTATCAAAGATCTTTCACGGCAATTCATTGTGATTGGAACAGAATGCAGCAACTGGAAAAATGATAAATAGTGCTGTTGTATGGTCATGATAGTGATGGAAAAATCTGGGCTCGCAGGCTTTTGCTAAGTAACAGTGTGCCCACATGTGTTCGCTCTCGCTTTTGGAAAAAACTACCCGCTCTGAATTCAAATGTATTTATTCCCAGAATAAATGCAGATGCACTTCAAGGGCCTCTTCCTAAAGAAGATCTGCAATTCCTGGGAGGTGTCTTTTCCCAGAGGGTATGAAATCTGGGAGCAGCAGAGTGGGCCTGGTTTGGGCTCTCCTTCCCTTCACATGCTGCAACCACATCAACTCAGCGTTAGGTCTTCCTTGAGGGATCGAGGAGTTCCTAAAACTTTTTCTGGTTGTAAATGTGCTCGGATTCACATCCTCCTTCTCCTCGTTTGTACTTGTTATCATTATAATTACACTTTTTTTTTTCTTTTTTTTTTTTTTTTCCCGTGTAATTATAGTTAGATTTGCTCAGGAAAAAAAAATTCAGATGAGAACGTCAGGTCATGAAATAATATCTCATGGGGTAGAGGAAGCACCACTGAAGAGGTATTTAAGTACCAAGCACTAGTAAAAAGTTGCTTTTCCCTCCAGCTCCAGTTCCATGAGCCTCATCACATTAAGTAGCCATACAATATATTGCAGTTCTGATAAATTATGGAACTTCTTGTCACCGCCACTCTTTACTTTATTATCAGAAACAACTTTATTGTCAGTCTGATAGCTGCCTTGCTGACTTATTTATTTCCCTTGATGAGAACAATAAGGAGGCTCCTTCCTCCGGTCCAGGCTGCTGCTTACACCCACGGACTCTGCAAATAGAGCAGATCCAGCACAGCCCCCACGTCTGCGGCAGTGAGATGCAGCTCAAATATTTCTCATAGCCTCCCAATTAGCACTGCTTACCCCAAAAGAACATTTTTTCCTCATTATTGTTATATGGCATGTGATTTTCAAAATGCAGATTTCCTTCCCAACCCTACCTTTGTTTTCTTAAGCAACAAGACCGAGTCTCCACGGAAGCCTACTCCAGCTCAATAGATTGATCACCAGATTCAATTCCTGATTATCTGAAGATGTGCGACTGCTTTGTCTGTACGTTGACCCAAGCCACAAACCTGCCACTTAAAAAAGATTTGTTAATGAGATTTCAGTGCCACTGGACCCTTAGCATTTCTTTTCGCCTATAAACTCATTCTGTTGTTCTACTGTAGTGAGGAAAACTGCTGCATTTGTCTAGGAATGACAAATACCACCCTTCGAACAAATAGCTGATTAATAAAGACACTTCAAAAATTATTACTTTGGAACATGTTACTGAGAACGTGGTTTTAGGGATCATTTAACTCCCTCCTTGCACCTCCAGACCCAGCTCCTCACCCTGGGATGCTGGACCCACAGCTGTTCCATGCCAGGGATCTCTGCTGGGAGATGTCCCCCAGTGCCTTATTGATACCTTCCTTGCTCCCAGACTTTTCTGGTCGGTTACCATGGCAATCCGTTGCCTCAATGGGGTCCTTGTGAACTTGTTTACCATCCCAATTATAACATTTTCAAATCCAGGCTGATTATGACAGCTCTGTGTCGCCCATCTGTGCCTGATCTGATCAGCACTTCCACAACAATACATTGGCAGGTCACCATCGTGCGCTCCCCCCTGCGCTTCTCTGCAACTGAAATGCAGCAAATTCAGACGCCTGTGGGGAGCAGGGGCTGGCGAGAGGGCACAGCCCATGTCAGCACAGCCAGAATTCCTTGCAGGGGTAGCAAATTGTAAATAGGAACTCCTCTACTGGTGCTGGGATAGATCCGGCCAAAAGGGCTGAATATGAAAATAGGGTGAGATTCTTGCATTGGAAAGTTACAAAAACATATTTCTTTCTTTTTTTTTTTTTTTTTTTTTTTTTTTTTGGCTTATTTTTATGGTCGCTGTTCAAAACAAATAGTGTGGCTTCACGTTCTTTTTAATAAAACTCTTCTTTTTTTCTATAAAAACATGATTAGTCCATGGCATTGAGCATAGCATAACCAATGTAAGGTCCACGGCAGAGCTGGTGCCTTCTCCAGATCAAAATCAAACCAGCTTTGAGGCATGCAAACCGTCCTTCAGATCCTGCATATTCACAGCTAAATTTCACGATGAAAACCTGTTAATTTAACAAAGAGGAGAGGAAAGGGTACAAGAAACCAGAGGCTTTGACATATCTGCCAAGGAATAGATTTGAATGGGTCTCTTAATCCTGCAGACAGGAAGCTGCTGAGATCCATGGCGGAAGTCGCAGCCAAATACTTTCAGGCTAGAGATAAGCAGGTTTTGGTACAAATTTTCAACAGGGATGAAAATTCAGCCATTGGAAGCAAAGAGTGAGGGCTGTAATGGGAAGTCTGTCCCTTTGAGTCTTAAAAGCAAGACAGATATCCTCGTGGAAGGCTGTCCTAGCTTGGCAGCAGGACTGTGCTGGATGCAGCTATTCTGGGGCTTTGATTAAATTAAATGATGATAATGGTTCCTTGTCTCTGAATCTGTAGAAGAAAAGTACACTTAAAAAAAATATGTTCTGGTGTCACTGGTGCCAACTTGTGACTCAACTGCAACATGCGCATATTTCTCACAGTTCAGGATTTTTCCAAATAACTCCATGTTCTCAATGGGTTCATTATGAGCCTCTGAAGGAGCATTGTTAGCATCAGCCCGGGACAGAGCATCCTCCCACTCTGCTTCCGTCCCCTCTCCAAATCTCTTCCATCGCCAGTAATGCTGCTTCCACTGGATTTTCCCAATGAAGATAAAGCAAATCTGTCTGTCAGCATGTGTCTGATTAAGCAGTGTCTTACTGTGCTCAAAAAATAAGAAGTGCTTTGGCTGGTGACTGGAAAAGAGCAATGCTGCAGATGTCCAAAAGAAGTTCCTGAGACACCATGTAAAAACAACATTTCTCTGGAAAGGAGCAAAGCAAAACACAACAGGAAATTGCATCCCCTCAATGAAAACATTACAACACTGCAGACAACACGAGAACTGGATGAACCTTTTCTTGGGCTAGTGGGCATTTTTTCCCTGTGCATCTTCAGCTCTTCCCCATCCCGCACTGCCCCAACCCTGTGCAGCACTGCAGAGCTGGGCGCATGGCTCAGCACACTGCTGCTCGCGCAGCATGGCACTGTGCAGCTGCAGACTTTGAGCTGCAGAGGATGTCACCTCTTCAGCACTGCAGGGTCCCACACAGGGCATACTGCGGTGTCACGTCCCTCCCCACCACCCCATGCCTGGAGCAGAGCAGGGCTTTGTCCTCGGTACAAACAGCGCAGGAGATTATAGGCTTGAACACGCTTCCAAAGCACCATCTCTGTCTCTCCTTTTTTTCCTTTTCTTTTTTTTTTTTTTTTCCCCTCATCTCATTTTCATTCCATTTCTGTTTCTCTGATTCCAATTTCAAATTCTGGAATTGCCATTGAGAGCTTTTAGCCGATGAGCAGCAGCAGAAGCCACCAGTAAGTGGACGGGCAGACAGTGCTGGCAGTCAGACAGCAGCCTCTGTGCAGCAGACCTGCACCCTTCTGCCCATGCCAGCAGCCCCTCCCTGCTCCTCTTCCTCCCCACATGGCTGCACTGCACTGGCTGTGAGCCACAGGGACCCGCTGGTTGTTTGGTCGATTTGCAACACCAGGAAAATGATGGGGTTCAGGGTGGTTGGGTTTCTCTTTTTCAGATCCATTTTCTGTTTTCGTTTGCCATTACAGCCTATCTTCATTTCAGCTGCGCCTGTGGCAGACCATTTTAGAAAAACGTCGCCTTGTCTGCCAGAATACTTCTACCATACTTTGTTTTTCAGTCCCACTCAGATGAGAACATCTTTTGCTTATTTTGGAGAGACGCAGCTGAAAAGAGAAGAGTACAGAGGGGCTTCCATTACAAATGTCTCCTTACCTGCATGCCCATCTCCGTGAACTGGACTTGTTCCCTGAATGATGCCACCATGGGAAGACAGATGGCATCCATAAGACTCCACACAAATGGCACACAACAGAAATAACAAGAAGGAGATAAGCTCCCCTTGCCTTAGGCAGGGAGTGCTGTGATGTCCCAGCAGTGCCTGTGCTCATCTCTTCCCAAGACCGGGTCCCTTCCATTTGCTCCCACACCTCACACCCAGTTGCTGTCTGGTGTGGCTACTGCATTTGTTTTAAAGCATGGTACTTTTTCTGCTTTATCACTTTTAAATTGTAAAGAATATGTATGCTGTTATTATTAGGTTGTAAGTTGCTGCACTGTGCTGCTAATAGAAGTTCTGGGCCAAAAAAAAAAGTCTAAATTGCTCCTGGTGCCAAGTCCTGGCCCTGGGTGGATGCTCCATCTCTGAAGACAGGCTGGACCAGGACCTGAGCTTCCCAACTGAGCTGTAGATGCTCCTGTTCATTGCAGAGGTTTGGATCAGATAAGATTTAAAAGTCCTTTCCAACTCAGACAATTCTGTGATTCCTTTGCAGTGACTTTGCATGGTTGGGGCTGGCAGTGAGCACAAGTCTTAGGCGCACACGTCCAAGGACATTTGTTGATCAGATGATTCGTCTGGACCTTTGCTTTCGATCCAGTCTCCAGGGCGCTTGAAAAACAAAACAGAATCCGTTATGTTACCTAAGTTGATTACTGCCTTTGTTATGTAAACCAGAAAACTTCTATTAATGCACAACAGAACACCCGCCTCTGCTCCTTCCAGGGGATGCAGCCCAACCCTGAGCCCACCCACTCTTGCCCCTTATCAGATCTGCAGATTTGTTCCCAAGCATTCTTTGCAGTGCCTCTGGACAAGGGCAGTAAGTCCAGGGGGAACCAGCTGCTTTCTGCAGCACACGCCCAATGGTGATAGGCAGCAGCAGGAGCTGGGTCAGCCCCATGCCCAGCAAGGGGAGATGTAAGGAGGGATGCCTCTGCCATCGAGCATCATCCTCATCTCGCCATGGGAGCACCTCGTGGTGCCACAGCTCCCAGGCCTGCAGCTTCAGCCCCACACATGTGCAGCTGGCCCCACTGCGGCAGCTGAACCAAGACTGAGCGCACAGTGCTTCTTTTCATGGCGAACAATAAGCTGTAGTGCACAGGAACTTTCTGATGTGGGACAAACACTACTTTGCACAGGAAAGCCATTTTTTAATTGGGCGTGATTGAAAGACAAATAATCAATAGCAACAAGAACAGGCTCTCTGTGAACCTTTAAATGATCTGCAATAACCCTTGGCTCTCTGGAAATACAGATGGCATGTTTACTGGAGATGACACATGATTCAGATTCAGGGACTTCTTTTTAATGCTATTTATAAAGTGTGCACCTCAGAGTGAGAATTATTCAGGTCTTCACAGAATCATCTACTTTGAACATTTGAGTTCAAACACCAACCTGACCTACTGAGACCATCACTAAAACACCATGCCCCTAATAAAGCATCCTTCAGGAAAAAAACACCAAAGTCACAGCAGAGCTCCGGAAAATTGATAAATGATCTGATATAAACTCCCTCATAGGAGGCTCCAAAATGTTTGAATTTGGAATCTGGCATAGTCTGTGGCATGGGCAGCAGTAGAGTCCACCATTGGTCCATCCCCACCACAAACTCCTCTCTTTCTCCCACACACCCAACTGATGTTCATCATCAAATACTGAATACATCAGAGATTCCAGCTCCCTGGTTTCTCAACAGAGGGTGAATAAAAGTGATTTGCTTAAATGGGGACTTAATATTCAAGTTTCTGTATCAGCCACCTATTTTTGATGGTTTATTATGATCCGAGGTAGAACTCCATTGAGAGATCAGTGCTTGCAGAAATTTTAAAAAGAATGGAGAAAATTGTATACAGTTATAGAATTTTTGATATGCACGTTGGTTTTAATCTGAGTAACATTATCATAATTTAACAGAAGAGATGTGAAACATTCAGATACAATAGCTGATGTAATTAAATGTAGAAGGGAGTTGCAGAGAAATGACAGGTTTCCATTTTCGGTACAAACACTCTTCCAAAAATTATGGGTGCTCAGCAACAAATATGACACCTATCTAAATTCAGAAAGCACAAAATGTTCATATTCATATTAAAAGAGAATGTGCAATAAGAAAGCAGGCTGAGAGCCGGTGCAGACGCAAAGACCACATCAGACACGGGTGAGGCACAAATGACCGAGCAGCTCCAACAGCTCCTCCTGCAATGTTGGAGTGTGAATCCTCCATGGGGTGAAATGCTGCCTCGTGTCCCACTGACACAATGCAGCTACTTTTTGCTGTCTGAGCAGTGGTGAGCTTATTCTCTCCTTGAGAATCCTGAGTCTTAACCTTCTCTTCCTCCTCCTCTTCCTCCTCCTCCTCCTCTTTCCTCTTGCTCTTCCTCTTCCTCCTCCTATTCCTTCTGCTCTTCCTTCTCCACTTCCTCCTCTTCCTCCTCCTCCTCCTCACAGCTCCAGGAGTGTTGTGGAGGTGGAGGTTCCATCACACTGCGTGCCAAAGGCTGAGGAACAATGTGTGAGATGCAGAGAAGGCACATCCAGATTCAGTGCTGTATGCTGGTTTTATTTGCTTTGCGGAAATGCAACAATTGCAACCATTAAGCAGATGAAGAAATCAGTCATGGGGAAGGCAGTGGTTCACCTGGGACACGTGTGTTGCGCCAAGCAATCCTTGCCCTTCCAAGGCCTGGTACCATCTCATGGCCATCCCTTTTCCTCTCCCTTTTCTCCCTCACCAGCCTCTTTGCAGCCTTATATGCTCCATGGTAAGAGTGCTTCAGAGCCAGGCTGTTTCTGGGACAGGGGTGAGAGACGGGGGTGGGGGTGAGATTCAGTTTCCGAACTGAAAGGATTCGCTTTAGCATCAACTATTCCATTGTTGAAAACTAGGGGGAAGAATTACATCGGGCTGGGAGCAGCAGATAAACAGGCAGCTGGCAATGGAAGGAAATTTCTTCCTTCCCCTACCTTGTGCTTCTGCAAGTCACAACTTTGTCAGTGTGTGCCTAACTGTGGATGCAGAAACCCAAGTGTAGGCTCCCAGCCTTTCCCATGTCTATTTCCGTCTCAGACATGAGGCCAGATGCTCAGCTCCAAGCCTGGTGCGCTTCCAGGGAAGTGGGGGCTGCAGCCAAGGAGTGAATTCAGTGCCTGTAGCAGTGAGGAGAGGCACAGGTGAGGGTCCATAACCATAACTGTAATCATAACCAAAAACCACATGTATCCATAACCTTAACCACAGCCCTTACCATAGCTCTAACCATAGCCCTAGCCATAACACTATTTTTTTTCCTGGCCATTCTGCTGCAGGAGGAGGCAGGGCTGGTTGGGCAGTTGGAATGCCCAGGGGCTGCACAGGCCATTACAGCCAGTCCACAAAAAGCAGCTGCCCATTCCCAACTTAGAATCATAAAATCATTAGGATCAGAAAAGACCTCCAAGACCCCCAAGCCCACCCTAACCATGCCCACTGGCCATGTCCCAAATGGCCATGGTTCTGGAACACCTCCACAAACAGGGACACCACCACCTCCCTGGACAGCCTGTGCCACTGCATCACCGCTCTTTGGGAGAATAAATTGTTGTTAGTATCCATCCTGAACCTCCTCCAGTGCAACTCGAGACTATTACCTCTCATCTTATTTGCACAAAGCCTATAGGAGGCAGGCAAATAGAGCTTCCTTGCAGTAGGCAGCGTGCAATACCTGCTCCTTCCAATAGTTGTGCACGAGGTCTGCCAGGAAACACGCAGCTGCATGGTAGCAAAGCCCTCTCCAGGGGTTGGCTTGAAACACCAGAAGATTTGGGACAGCTTTTAAGAGTTCCTCCTCCTTCTCTGGTGCAAAGCTTGTTTGCTCGGCGCAGTTCTCATGAGCGTTTGAAGCAGAAGGCAGTGCTGGAGGCTTGGCAAGGCCCGCGCTGAAAGTCTGTATTTGGATCATGAATCAGTACCATAATTTCTCTGTAAAGGAACATTTCAGGAGGATTTATAGCATAGCATGCTAACATCGGATCTGCTTGTCACAGATCGTGTTAAAGGCTACAGATAAAAGGTTTGCAGTTTACAGCCCTGGAAAATTAGAATGAATTCCCTGCTGTGAGCACAGCACAATGACTAGCAGAAATCTTCCCTCAAACACTGTGTTGGACCAAGAGCCACTGCTGACTGATGGCAAAGGCTGCTTCGAGAAGACGGTTGTGCACTCAGACAGCAAAGGGCTCAGCCTGACAACAGCCAGTGGTACAGTGACACGACTGAAAAATAGGGGAATATCTCAGGAGAGGACATAGTTGTTTATCCAGTCCCATGTAGTGCACATTTTTTTTCCCCTACGTAATTTTATTTTCTTTTTTAAAGTTACAATCTTACGTTGCACCCAGGCTTCTGTTGTTCCAGGAGTCTTGGACAAAGTGATGTTGATATGAACTAACTGATACCAATTGGAATCAGTCAACCTCAGCCTTGGTCAATCTTCCCATGCCAAAATGGCTGGAAACACATTTCCAAGCGTGCAGTCACAAGTTGCAGATTCATTCCACCGCCCTTTGCAATTACTTGAAATTAAAGAGTTGTGCTTAAAACTGTGTTCAAATCTACGTACCCCTGAAAAGAATCAGACATATGCTAGGCAGACATGCAGAAAACAGAAAGCCTACTTGCAACACAGAATTAGGAAAGACTCAATGGACTTGTTTTGTTTCTTTTGTGAGATTTGAGTATAACCAAGCTCAAAACAGAAAGTAAAATTTCTAATTCATTGAAACTAATATGAAGAAAAAATTAAGTTTGCCTAAAAGCTTCTAAAATGGGACTGGAGAATTCTTCACATGGAAGAAATGTACAAAAGCTCTATGAACATGTTTTCTCTTTTCAAAAGCTGTTTTCTAAATGTCAGTTTTATCGCCTTTTTTTTAAACCATTTATGACCATATGTGTTTTTATGATATTCACAACATGCTTGTGCCACACAAGATGCAAGTGTAATTTCCTGTTATAATGGCACAATATGCATAGCAACAAATGAGAAATGAGTGACACAAAATAATGAAAAGTGGCTCTGTGTGTGTGCATGTGTGTGCAGCCATTTCTTTTACCCCAGAAGGGAATTACCCAGGGAAGTGACAGAGATCCCACATATGGGCTCGGACCTTGGCTCAGCCCAAAGCGTGGCAGCTCCTCCACCTCCAGTGTATGGAAACTCCATTTCCTCCTAAGCCAACGTGTTTACACATAGAATCATAGGATTACAGAAACGTTAAGGCTGGAAAAGACCTCAAGGGTCACCAAGTCCAACCCCAACCCAGCCTACCTTGTCTACTAACCATTAATAAAATCCCTTAATAGAACCATAGGATTATTAAGGTTGAAGAAAATCCTCTAAGATCATCAAATCCAACCCACCCCACCATGCCCAATCATAGAATCATTAGGGTTGAAGAAGACCTCCAAGATCCACAACGCAATCCTAACCTCTCCACAGTCCTCTCCATGTCCTCTCCATAGTTCTGGAACACCAACAAGGATGGGGATTCCACCATTTCCCTGGGCAGCCTGTGCCAATGTCTGACAGCACTTTCAAGAAGAAATGTTTCCTCATACCCAATCTGAACCTCCTTTGACACAATGTGAAGCCATTCCCTCTCGTCCTATTGCTGTTACCTGGGAGCAGATGCCAACCCTCACCTCACCACATCTTTGAGGAGCTGCAGGGAGTGATGAGGTCTTCCCTGTACCTCCTCTTCTCCATCAGCAGTGGTACTGGTGTTGATGCTGCAGGGAGTTTGGGCCAGGACCACCCACCCCCCAGGCAGGCTCTCTTCCTTGCAGAATAACGAGAAACATGCACAAGGCAGTGCCTTTCTTATCAAGTTTGAAATAAAGAGTAAAAAAAAAATGGGGGAAAAAAACACAATCAGGAAATTCTTCTCCATTGCTGGTCAGAGTCACCAAAGCAAAGCAAAGCAAACCAACAAGAAAAGGGAAAGAACCTCCTTGGAGGCAAAAAGCAGTGCTGGGGCATTGTGGTGTCCACCCTGTGGTCAAGAGAGCACATCACTCTTGGCAAAAAATAAAAAGAATTTCTATGGAAAACATGTCTTGAAACAGCAAGAAAAACAGTGCATTGAAAGTCTTCATTTGTTTTTTTTAAACATTTTTCCTAATGATTTTCTTTTGTCTTCCTGTTATCACGGCGGCATGACGTACTTGCACTTAATTGATCAGAACAGGATAAAGTATAACACTAATGATTTTGTTTTGGTTTCCATTCAGTTTATTCATCATTAAGGAAAACTGCAGTGAGGTGTCAACTGAAACATACTTAGCATCCAATGGTTTGAAAGCCTCGCTTGTGGTTTTATCAGACAATCCACAACTGATTTCATGGTCCTGTGGTGCGCTGTGCTCTTCCCAAAGGCCATTCCTTTCCATCACACAGCCTTGAGTTTGCAAATTCACAGCCACAGAGGGAACTCCGGCACGAGCAGTGCTGACACAGTTCTGCCACCGAGAGCAGGGTTGCGATGTAAGCAATACGTGTCTTCTGCACACAGAAACTAAAACAGCACCTGAGAAGAAATGCTGAAAAACAGTCCAAAAAATAGGAGATAGCAAAGACATCTGTTTTCTTGAGGAATTTAGAAGCCCTTTTTTTTTTCCCCCTTACTGGAGTGAGTGTCAGATCATCATCGTATCTGACCGAATGCAACGGAAGAGTTTGGGGCAGTCCTGGCTGTGGCCCACAGTGACACAAAGAGTCTGTTAAAAAAGGGAATAAAAAAAGTCGTATTTAAAATATTCATTCCTTGGCTCACAGGCGGACACGTGTACTAGTTAGGAGGAAAACATTCCTGAGGGCTTCAAGTGCCTGATTTTAGCTTTTGAGGGAATTACTCATTGAATAATAAATTTATATTAATTATTTAGAGATTTTTCATGTAACACGCCGGAATACAATTCCCACCTTGATACGTGTGTTGAAGTACACGACTTTATTACATCTTCAGAAGGACGACTGTGCACCTTGCCCACTGCGGCAGCTCACCGCATTATTCGCGATCAACGTGGTGGAAGAGTGCTGACATCTTCTTCTCACACATCTCTGAGGTCACGGGTTTAAATCCCAGCGGAGACCAGGTGTAGGCTTCCTCCACCATCTGCGGATGCAGGATGAAGGATTTCTGCTCACTTATAAAACGCTGGTGCCTTCTGCTCCTGGACTTGACCTCAAGATGCTCTTGTAGGCAGTGGCCAAAATGTAGCACCTCACTGTGGAGAGGGACAGGATGTATCAAAACTGTTTGCCAATAATTTGGCAAAGTCTCGGGAAAGAGGTTTGCTGAATTAGCCACGTGTAATATTTGATACAAACTGATCATCTTCTCCGAATCATAAATCATCAGCGTCTTCCATGTTGCTCAGAGAGCTGTGGGAGCCCCATCCCTGGAGATGCCCGTGGCTGTGGATGCGCCCTGGGAGACCTGAGCTGGTGGGGCCAGCCAGCCCATGGCAGAAGTGGGGCTGGAGGCTTTGAGGTCCCTTCCAACTCAACCGTCCTACGGTTCTATGATCTTTAAGGACCCTTCCAAGCCTAGCCATTCCATGATAATATTCTAAGATACAATTCTACACCACTTTTGAGTGCATTGGCAGCCATAGAGTTGCCCGGGTTGCTTACTTGGCGCACCTTTAGGCAGGTCAGCCCTGCGGCCACTGTCCAGCCACCGGATAGCATGTCATGGCAAGGTCTGGCAGGTCTCTGAAGGACAGCACACACATCATGGACAAAAGAACACTTCCACACAGTCCAGTTCACGTGAACATTTGCAAACACAGCAAAGTTCACCAGGATTTGCACACACAGATTGCTGCAACAGGGGCATCTTCTTCCAAGACCGGGAGCCTGTAGATGGCCAAACCACCACCAGCATCATAGCTTAAATACTGGGACCAGAGAGTTGCTGGAGCTCCAGGTGCAGAGCAGGAGGCTGTCCTTATCACCCACCTTGCGGTGGAGTCCCCACTTAACTGCAGGGCAGATTTATGAGGGTGCATTGCCCTTGCAAGATGCCCTTGCCATTGCTCCTGGATGGGCTGAGGCCGGACCACCCCATCCCTCACATATTTCTTAATGATAAGCAGAGGGATGCATTTTCCAACTGTGTGCGGTGCCACGTCCTAATTTAGGAGCTTTTGTATCTCATCATAAAGAGCACTGGAACAAGAGGATTAGGGGAAAACTCTTTGAAAATCAGAGCCCATGTTATTGCTTCTTGATGGACTAACAATTCAGATCTAATTGATCACAGCATTAATTATACATAATCTCTATGTACGAGGGTAGCCTTGTGGGATATTTCTAATCAAATTAAAACTAATTCAAAGCAATCTGACATTACAGAATGTTTTGTCTCTGTTTTAGGACAGGGAGTCAGGGGATATAAAATGCATATTATATCTTGATCTGAGTGCACGCACTGTAAAAAGGCCTTTAATATAATCACTTCCACGCAGCAGTGATTACGAGCACGGTAGTCATGTGGCTCACAGAAACGATTTCTGAAAAATAAATTCAACTGGCAACAGGAGAAAGCTGTAATGTGGAGATGTCAGCACAGGTGAGTCCATGATTGCAAGGGATCTGTTGAGGACAGGGCTCTGCTCCTCTCACTGCTTTGTCAGCAGAATTTGGGAAAAAATATTGGGAAGGGTGGTATTCAGCACAGGGAAGGATGGTTTGATCAGAGTCCTAATGGTAGACACACATTTGTGGGTTAAAGGTTTTTTCATCATGTTTAACTGAAAGCATGGCTAGATACGTTTTGATTTCTTTTTGTGAAAACACTTAGAGGAGTTTGGAGGATGTATTTAAGTGAAAAATAGTGGTTTCAATTATGAGTTAAAAGGCAGCATGCTACCTCACAGCTTGAATGGAGCCCATCCAAAAACACCCAGCAAGAATAAAGGCACGGGAGAGGATCCTGGTGTAAATCTTCATGCTATGGCTGGCTGCGTCCCCACAGAGCTCAGCTCCCACTCCTCTGCCCCCCCGTATCCACCCCATGTTCATCCCTGTTCCTATCTCCATTTCCAACCTTGTTCCCATCCCATCTCCATTGCCATCCCATCTCCATCCCATACCCATCCACACTCCAATCCCAATTCCCAATTCCCAATTCCAATTCCAATCTCCATCCCAAACCCAGTCACCATCCCATCTCATCCCATCTCCATTCCCATCTATCCCTCTCTCCATCCCTTTCTGTCCCTCTCCCCATCCCGCTTCTTGCACTGGGCTTCGCCTCTGACCCAAAGCTGCCAAGATCCTCAGCGGCTGCTTCCCATGCACTCAGAACAGAACTTCAATAAAAAGTGCTTTATTGATTCTAATTAAATCTCTTTTTTTTTTTAAATGGATAGCAGACACTGATCCTGGTTAACTTTAATTTAGGACTGACATTTACATGCTGTCTAAGAAGTGGGAATTCAGAGTGGACAATTCATTTTAATTTTGGTGAAAAATATCATTTAAATGTCAGAAAACTGCATATTTAACATTTGCAGTAATTAAGTGACTTTATTTTAATAATAAATCTCTCTTGTCTCTATTTACACTCATTCGTCTGTCCTGGCCTGGCACTTTCTATAGCAATTGAACTACTACTAATTACTTCTTTTTCAAATGTAAATATATTTTAATACTTTCTTCTGGCCAGGTAGCACGTTCACACTTCAGCTGATGAGAAGTTTTTGTAATGAAATCCTCAGCTGAGGACTTTTCTCATACACATTCTGCATCCGTCCTGCAGCAGAAACAAGTCTGGACACACCAGCCTGCGTCTGGTCTGAGTGTGAGTTCCTCCAGGCCTCCATATGGAACTGGTTTTGTGTAAACACAAAGAAAACTCCACATCCCCCCTCCACCTTTACACCTCCTGGACCTGTGGCTAAAAGTCACTTTTTCCCTTTCCTTCCTTGGCAACAATTCTTTTTTTGCAGGACACGCGATGTAAATGCAGAACCTCGATGCTACATTTCTGATTAAACATGAGATCCCCTGTTCTCTCCTTTCTGCACCAAGGTCTGTCACTTCCCTCTGACCCCTTCCAGGCTCCTGCTCAAAGTCCAGAAGGAGAGCACTGTTTTTCCAACATGCTGTGCTTTATGACAAACATCCCTTAGGGGCTCATGCTTCATTACGAGTTCAATCTTTCACGTTCAACTTGGAAAAATAAATGTTCACGTAAAATGCTAAAAAAGACAGTTTTGTCATCTTCCAATACGAAGTTAGGTAATACATGTTAAAAAATTGAATACATTTCTGCATCATGATGGGGCTCCAAAGGGTTGCTAGAAAATACAGGGAGAAATGAGGAGGGGAAATCCTGCTGATGGCATTTCTCCCCCTGGCAGCCCCTGGGGTGCAGTTTCCTGTCCTGCACCGCATCTGCCCATGGGACCCAGCAGCGAACATCCACTAAAAGCCACTGCAATTGGTGCAGACAGAGGCCCCGCTAATGGGACCCACGTGCCCCATATCCATCCAGCCCACCCTGTCCTTCTCCCAGCACTGGGACCTGCTGACCTTCCTCATCCTTACAGCACGCACCTGAAGTTCCTCGTGTTGTGAGATCCCTTCACCTTGGCTCGCTCTGCTCTCCTGCATCCATCATCTTACAGGGTGCTGATGTCCAGCTCTGCGCTGTGCTGCTGCGCCTCTGTGCTGACTGCTCGGGATTTTGCTCCATATGTTATAGCTGGAAGTGTACATGTGTCAAAACCCTTTTTGAGCAGAGTTAGCTTAATGATACCTATTATTTAGGAACTATAAATCAGTTTAATATTCTAATTAAGCCACTCAGTACCTTCAGACACACAGTGTACCGGAGTCCTCGGACCATATGGATGTGCAAGGGGAAGCGCTCAGCGCAGCACAGTGGGATTTAGCCATATGACTCCCATTAATAAATAGGAGGTGCAGGAAAACCATGTGCTTCTGTGGCCTGACACCCTGCAGACCCCCAAAAAGGGCAAAACCTGAGAGATTAAGCAGTGTGAACAGGAAGACAGCACAGATGGCCCTGTGGGAACAGGATGGGGCACAGGGATATGGGGACACGGGGACGTGGGGATATGGGGATATTGGGCATGGAGACATGGGGACATGGGAATATGAGGATATGGGGATATGGGGGCACAGGGACATGAGGTTACGGGGATGTGGGTACACTGGGACATGACCTGGGAAGAGAGGAGCCATCTGGTCTGTTCACAGCCTGCCCTAAGGGTGTGCAGCCAGCTCCTTGGATCCTTGTCTTTCTTACAGGATGCAGTCAGCCGCACTGCTCTGAGGCTGGACTCATTCAAAGAAATCCTATGCTCCACAACAGATGTTCCTAAATGTTTGGATTTATTTTTTATGAAGGTTTTACAAGAATCAATTCCAGTTTATAAGGTGATTTTTTTTGTCCCTTTTTCTTTTTTTTTTCCCGAGGACAGAAGAAAATGGGGAGAGCGCTTTCTTCTGTTCTAGTTGAAGTTTTACTTATTGCTTTTAAAACTTCGTGGCTTTATGTGAGCTGCAGCCGTTGCAGACAGCGCTGCTATCACATTTCACAAATCACTACTACTTGTACTGCATTACATGTGAAATACTGGAGCTGCTTGGCTGCGGGCTGAAAGATTTACAAGGCATGCGATGCAGAAAGAGAAATAAGCTCCATGCGTCACAGTAAACATTTTACTTCTGTTTTCTTTTTTAGGGGAAAGGTACTGCTAACAGTCATCCGAGCCCTGTGCTCATGCATGCACCAGGCGCAGAAAAACTTTTCTCAAAGAGACCTCAGGCCCAGCAGTCTGTCCAGGTTTATCTCTTGTTAGTGTTACAGAATCATAAAACAATAAAATCAGAGAATCACAGAAGAATCAATGTTGGAAAAGACCTCTAAGATCTTCATGTCCCATCCCCAACTCATCCCCATCATACTCTCTAGCTGCATCCCCAAGTGCCACATCTCCACAGCTCTGGAACCCCTCCAGGGACGGGCACCCCTCCGCTCCCCTGTGCAGCTGTGCCACTGCATTACTGCTCCTGGGAGAAGAAACTCTTCCCAAGATCCAACCTGACCCTCCCCTGGTGCAATCAGAGAATGTTTCTTCTGGAAGGGACCCACGAGGACCACTGAGTGAAACTTGACTAAGTATAGCTGTATTTATGCACAGCAGGCTCTGGAAACAAAGGCTACAGCTGGAACAGTGCATTTAACTAGCAGACCCTGCACTGGAGGAGAGCTCTCCTCATCCTTACTGCTGCCTCTCAGAAAATCGTGTGCTTGGATGCCAATTTTTCCTACTGTGTGTTAGTCTCCAGATGACGTTTTTTCTCCCCCATTTCAGCCATTTTTTGAGAGCACAGCTACATAAAAAATGCATTCCTCTTATTTTTAAATACTGTGTCAGGCTTTTCGTTCAGAGTAGTGTTCCATCAGACAGCTTGGGCCACCTATAGCGTTGTGCGCAGCGCAGGCACTCGCCTTTGTCTCTCTTGTACCAGCACATGTATATATTTAGAGAGAGAGAAAGTAAATATCATTTACAAGCAAAGGTCTCAGACGAGATGTTTGTTGAACAATCTTCCTGAGGTGACTAGAAATTGATTTCTCCAGGAATGTCAAAGTCTGTTGACAGAACAAGATAAAAGGACAAACTATTTATTACCAAAACATGCTGCATCCACCCCTGCGCCTAGCCATCCCATGCACCTGGGGCTGGTGGCCGACATCAGAACACCCACACTTGGCACCCCTTGGGCTGCCAGCACCAAAACCCCTTCACGTACCTGGCCCCTGTAAGCCCCACATCACACCATGACCCCATGAGTGGGATGGGGGCTTTTCCATCAGTCCTCAGCCCTCGATCAAGCTTCTGGGCACCTTGTATTACACTTGATTTAGCTTTGCTAGACTAAGCACATTATTAATTGGTTCTCTTTTTATTTACAATACTATTGCTTGAAATATATACTACACTCAGTAATTGAATTTTTGGAATACAGTAATTAAAAAAGTCAAAAGAGCAATAAACAGAAGCGTTAGTAAATAATTGCATCTGAGAACGAGCATAAATCATCCAGATTAAATGATTTTATATCATATTTGAACTCTTTAATTTTAATTTATGGTTTCCAGACGATTTACAACCACTGCTGACTTTGTTTTCCTCTGTCTGCCTTGTAGGCCTAGCGCTGATAAAAAGGTTTTCAAGAATTCTTTGGCTTTTTAAGGCCACTTTCCAAGGTTATTTTTTTGTTTGTTTGTTTTCTCAGGGGGTGATTCATGGTCAGACAGCAGGGTTGGCATGAGAAAAATGACCAGAGATGTGGGCTGGCTGCTGGATGGTGCATCACCCTGCAGCCTTGGGCTCCCCTGCAAACAATCATGAGGTGCTGTGTGTGTTGATTCCTGGTCCCCTCATAGGGTGGTCCCAGTACTTGTCCTGCACTCAGCACAGAAGTTCTCAGGGGCACAGTGCCTCTGAGGGCTCCAAGTGTGCATGGGTGTGTGCAAACGTGAGTGCACGTGCATGTGTTTGCATGGGTGTGTGCACACATGGGTGGGTGCACGCATGCACATACGGTTGTTCATGCATCTGCAAGTGTGTGCATGCACATATGGGTGTGTTCATGCATGTTCATGCATGATCGTTTGCCTTCTGGAGCACAACTGGATAGGGATGTTGGTGTTGGCTGTGGAGAGAGGTGAAACCCCCAGTGGCCCTGTCATGCCCGCCTGTGCTCACAGCATGTAGGCATGGACAGGCTGCTGGTTTTGTCCTAAGCAAAGATAAACGCAACACCCAACAGTGGAAGACGCTATGAATCACTACAAAAACAGCTCCAAGGCTGGAGCGTGGCCACGTGGGTGGCTCCTGGTCCCACACTGCAAGGTGCCACCTCATGCTTTTTTCTTTGAAATCATACATGATGTGGCTTTCATGGCCTTAGTTTCATTTACAATTCCTGCCAGTCAGACTAATGGAACAGAGCCGTCATTCAGGATGGTATTAGAAGGAAATTCACGGGCTGTTCTGGCTACCTCTGTTTGAAGTTTGTTTACTTTTTTTTCAGTGAGCTGAACTTTATTCATTGTCACTTTTGAAATGTGCCATCTTTCTGGATTACACTTGATAAGCACTTGCTGAGGATATAAGCTATCAGTTTTGTAGGTTTGATCTCCCAGAATTCAATTTTTTCTGGCTTAAGATCAAAAGATGACAAATATCTTGAAAGAAGACAGAAGCTTTATTGTTGCTATTTGAGGATATCAGCATGTCAAAAGTAGAGACGGGTTGTAAACTATCCTGTTATTTGGGACAAGTATTTCCAACCTGCACATTAACTCAGGCTTGATGATTTTGCACATCTTTATTGGGAATAAAAGATGTTCTGCTGTACCGCCGGTGTCGTCCACTTGCAGAATGCTGACAGTCGGTCTGGTTACTCTTCTCCAGGCAGTTGAAAATGTCACTGGGGAAGTGCTGCTGCCAGAAGCACATTGTAACTGGCACTGGGAGGAATCAGCGTATCTCAAAGCATCTCTTGGAAAGAAAGAAAAAGAGAAATGCGAGACTTGCTATGCTGGCAGCCACAAAAGCCTTCTCCAGGCAATGAAGAAAGGAGTCAAATTGTTATAAATAATTCCAAGGGTAACAATGCAAATATGATTTGTGCTTATTTAGAGAGAGACCCTGCCCGTGGTCTCAGAAACTTCCCCCTCCCAGGTGACCCTGCAGTCTGGGCAGGGATGCTCTATGGGATGCTGTGTCTGGTGCTGAGCAGGGATGCTGCATGGGAAGCTGATCAAGCCGCTGGACGTCCAAAGGAGTGAATGAGGTGGCACTGGTGTGGCAGCAGCCTCTTTTCCTCCTTTCTTGGTGGCTTTATGGTGGGCCTTGAGAGGCTGGTGCCACATGCCAGCTTTCAGCTCCCAGAGCAGACATTCTCTGTGCAGCCACCCAAGCCATGGGACCATATGCATCCCACGCAGATCTCCCTTTTCTACAGGGAAGCACACAGTGCTGGGGAGGAAGGTCAGCCAGGCTTCAGCTGCAGGCAAATAGCAAACCACAGGCATCAAACCATTGAAAAAACAGACAAAGCTTGAAAGGAAGAGGAGAGGAGGGGAGCACCACCTCCTTCATCCAGACCTGCTACCCACAGACAGGCACTGTGATGCTGCATCCCCAGTAGCTGCAGTGCCACACGCAGCAGCAAGGCTTTGAACCACCGCAGCATTAATTATTCTGCTGAATTAACTATTAATTTTCTTCATAGCAACCTGGTGCCTGGGGAATCACCTGCTTTTCTGGCTACCAAACAGCACGAAGGAAACTTGGCTCTGAGTGCTCACAGCCCCACCCTGCCCGTCTACTGCTGTTTACAGAATCACAGAATCATTAGGGCTGTAAAAGAACCAAAGATCCCCAAGCCCAACCTCGACCCATCCACTCTGTACCCACTGACCATGTCCTCAAGCGCCACATCCCTGCATTTCTTTAATTCTGTGACTACTCGACACATCTTTCACTCCTAAGCCCCAGAATGGATTTGTTGATATTTCTGAGGCAGCAGAGAGGAAAGCATCACATCTGTGAGTAGCAGGTAGGTGGGGAGGGATCTGTGACCTCACATCTTGGTGAGGTGCATGCCCCAGCACAGCCCCTCCAGGCAGCAGCATTATCTGTGGGCACCTCCTCCTTGCAGGTTTGTGGCTGTAAGCCCTCACTGATATGACTTGTGTTAGATTTTTTATCTGTGGCCATCAGAAAGGTTTTTAGGACTCCTAAGCCTATGTCAAATTACTGTTTAATGACACAGTCCGTGGTTTCCATAATATTCTTTAACACCTGCTCTAGAGCAAAGGCTATTTGCTGTAGTTCTCATTGTGGGAAGGTTTGAATGTCACCCATATATTAATAAAGAAAAAAAAAAAAGTGATTCATCAAGGAAAAAAAAAAAGAGAAAAATGTGGACTAAATGCATCTTTAGATCTGCTCCCAACAGAGAAGAGATTGTCATATTAGTGTGCAGTTGGATTAAAGAGTGATGCTAACTAAAGATGTATCAAATTACTGAAAGGTAATTCAGTTTTTCAGCCCACAAGACAGTGGCAAAATACATGCTGAAGTACCATCTCAATTGGCATACATTATTTAGAAATGTCTTAGCAATGTAAATTGAATGTAAAAATCAGCACTTAACCCAGTCTTTCCAACAGTTCTCTTTCTGCCAAAAGAAATCTCGAACCATAGAAATCATTTTGACTAATGAAAAAGTAATATAAAGAACTAACATGTTATTCCAGGACAGAAACATTCGCTTCTTTTCTTGAAATTCCTAAATAATGTGGGTGCAGGGGAGTCCAGCGTGCAGAGTCCAGCAGGGATGTGCCCCTCCCAGGCTCAGTACGTCTGCCTCCTGCCACATCGTGATGAGCAGCATTCACAAAGCTCTTCCCCAAAAACTGCAGGCAAGGAACACCTTCTTCCCTTAGATAAATCGGGAACATTTCAAAATAGCAGTGAATAAAAAATGGTTGTAGTAGGGAAATAGCTGCCGATTGTGAAAGCTGTGGGATATTGGATCAACAGGAATAACCAAAAACTCCACCATTTTCAAGATATATTCTAAGTCCCTACATACCCAGGAAGAAAAACCTTAAAATAGCCCAGGAATCTGACAATGCTCAAAGGAAAACAAGCTGAGGTGGGCTTCCTGGGATTGTTTTATTTGGTTCCGTGTTTTCAATCTATGTAGGTTTCCTTCTAAGTCAGATGCATGTCAAGTTACTGAGAGACAAGCTACAGACACTAGCTCTTCCTTCTGCTCACTATTTCTTCTGCTCCTCTGCAGCTGTGATGGCTGCAAGCCTTGAGCATCACCACGTAGAAATAATTAAAAACAGAAATAAAAAGAATGAACCCGTGAGTGGAGATAAATCACACTGAGGCCAAACAGATGAGTGCAACTGAGCAGAGGGGGCTGGCAACAGGGCCACAAGGAGAGGGTAGCACAGGGTGCAGGGGGCCGGGGGGCAGCTGTCTGTCCATCCGTCCATCTGTCCGTCTGCCTGCCTGGCAGGGCGGGGAGGGGATATCAGGAGGTCGCAGAGCCGCTGCCAGTGATTGCACAAAGGCGGCTTTTGTGCTTGATACGCGCAACGCGGGGCACGATGGAAAGCAAAAAGGAAAATTGCGCCTATTGTTTGTGAGCGTTATTAAAATTGCATTGTTCGGAGAGTTGACTGGAAAAAAATGGTGTTGGGATCCTGTAAAAGCCACGGAGAGAGGAGAGAGACTTCAAGCAGACACCGCCAGACCTGGGAAAGGTGTGTGAGCTGCTCCTTGACAGCGATGGGGAGCCCATGAGGAAGGAGGGGGGAAATCCCCAGCGTTCTCCCACCCGTGTCCCAAGCATTTCATCCTTCTGAACCACTCGGTGCTGTGGTTGCATGGCACAAAGCCAGAGAAGGCCCCAGTGGCAGTGCAGAGCGGCGGGATGGCCATGCCCGCTCCGTGACACTTTATTGCAGCAGCACCCGGGGGGGGAGGTGAGGATGGAGCAGAACCCCACTCTTTCCTGGCGTTCCCAATGCCCAGAGCAGGCTTTCCTGATGGCTCTGAAGACTGCTTCAGGCTTCTCCACTTCCCAGAGCCTGTGAGCTGTTGGAAGAGGCAGTGGGTGTGGGGCTGCCAGTGCTGGGTACAGCCTGCGATCCTTCTGCACGGGACCGTTGGCTTTAATGGCTCAGATGCAAGAACAAGCTGATGCACTCCGCTTTTGAGCTTGGCATTGTGGAATGCCTGACAGTCACACATGAATATTAGCCATCTGCAGGATATGAAGACACAAGTATGATCTCTGTCATCTCCTCTTTTCCTCTTTTTTCTTTCTTTCTTTTCTTTTCTTTTTTTTTTTTTTTCTTTTTTTTTTTTTTAATTTTCATTTTTGATGGACTAAATACTTGCTGAACGTGTTCACCAGCGGTCTGTTTGCTCCTGCATTCAGATAGAAACTTCTGAGCAACGTTTGGCAAATTCTCCTGAGAGTAAAAAATATATATATTTATATGTATGTATATATATGTTGTTGTTTTTTTTTTAATGGAAAAAGAGAAAACTGTTTAAAAGCTATGCTGAGAGAAATGGGCTGCAGACAACTGCAGCTCTGATATAAAGAGTTTATCTGAGCTTTGGATTATCCAGTGCTGGAACACGAGTTTGGCTCTTGCGTTGAAACAAAGATCGCTTATCTGGATAGTTGGGCTGACTGAAGAAATAAGCCTAACTTGCAGGCATTAATCATGTTCTCTGAGTTTACTAAATTGTCCATTGGCCACAGGGACCCAAACCATCCTAAGCCAGGGCAGGAGCTCCCCTCAGCCAAAGTTGCGGGCTGGCTTGCAGCAGCAGCAGCAGAGGAGTATAACTGAGTTCAAGAGCACAATTAAAAAATCACTTACTTGAGCTTTGTGCAATTCTGCCACAAATAATTTTAGCGTGATGGCATGTGCATTCTGTGCCTTGAAAACATATGCTGGGGCATACTGGCATGTGGAGAAATTTAATCCAGTGCATTGATGTGCATCTAAATATGGGAATAGAAAACATCTTGATAGCTCATAGAAGGAATAACCTTCTCTGGGCAAAATCCATGCTCAGATGGAACATTTCTCCCCGTAATTTCATTGACTAATGCTGCCGCAGGCCAGTGGCTGCAGTGCTCTGGGGTGACCAGCAAACTGCCTGCTGCTCCCCTACGTGCTTCTGAGTGGCTCCTCAGCCGTACTTAGAAAGTTATCACTGCAGCTGAGTGAGAGCTTGCATACTACCCACAGGAATGGGAAACACCATTCACAGAATCACAGAACCATTAAGGTTGGAGAAGATCCCACGATTCCCAGCCTCAACCCCAACCCATCCCCAACCATGCCTGCTGACCAGGTCCCCATGTGCCACATCTCCACAGCTCTTCAACACCTCCAGGGATGAGGACTCCACCACTTCCCTGTGCCAACATATCAGGACTCTCTGAGAAGAAATTGTTCCTAATATCCAAGCTGAAGCTCTCCTAGCACAACTCAAGGCTATTAAAACATGGATCACACTGCACACTTTGGTACACAGAGTGCTTTCTGTGCAGCTGGGGTCTGCACTGGTGTGAGAGCAGCAGGCACATTCATCTCCTGCAAAGTGAAGGATAAGCAGCAAGTCCCCATGGCTCCCACCTAAAACAGGGAAAACGCAAAGCTGGGAGGCATGCAGAAAGCCACCTCTGTTCCCTCTCTCTGTGCAGGGGCACACAGCAATTTGTTATACAAGGGGAAAGATATTGCAATCCTGTTTGCCTGATCCTGTGTGCAGCCAGAGCTTAGCAAAACTGCTGCCGCAGCCCAGCTCACCCCTCTGAGGAGCCACTGGGAACGAGCAGGAGGGACAGGAAGGCTGCACAGCCATGCAGGGGGACTTTGTGAACGATGATTCATGATGAAGAGCTGACTCACAGCACAAGCATACGCTGCATGCACTGAGATGAGCTTGTGGCATAAACAAGAGCTCTGACAGAGTAGTGGTGGTGCTGGGAGCAGGCTCCCGGGACACTTGGCAGCTCTGCCATTCCCAAAGGTTGCTCTTAAGATTCCTGTGTCTACTGCTTAATAGCACCCGAATTAGTCTTGATGGAATTAGCTGTAATTAAGGACATTGTGAAATATGGTGGGGGCAAACAGAATTACACTGTATTACTTTATTAATAATATTCTTTAACTACACTGTAAATTGCTATTAGGCCTGCATATTACTGCCTGGATATGGAAATAGTCTTTTGCTATGCTAATCTAACACAATTTTCTTTTAAATGTAAACAAATTATACTCTATTAATATGCTGTTCTACTTGCATAGTTAATTATTGTAACAGTAAGGAATAAAATTGTTCTGCTTTCTCTGTTTCTGATGGAAAAAGGGCTACATAAATAGTTTAATAGGGAACTAATTATGCAAAAAATTTAGATGCCTAAAATGTGTTTGTAATTGCATTAAAATGGTCTTCTGTTCAAATATTGGAAAGCCTGCTAATTGGAGGCTAGCTGGAAATTTAAATATTGTGAATCAATGATTTTAATACAGTACATGTTTGGTTGTGTTTCTGTTCATATTTGTCTTTGGAAATGAAGGGGATGCTCAGCGGCGTTTAACAAGAGGAGCTGCAGGTTTCATACCAACGAGGCGGGGAGCGCAGGGCACGCAGGGCGAGCAGCAGCCCTCGCCCTGGCACAGGGCCTGGGGCAGCGATGAGCACCCTGCTGCTGGCATGCGGTGGGGAACCTCAAAATGCAGAGGGGTCCCCAGCCTGGCACCCCACGCAGCACCTCGGGCCCCGGCGGTTGCAACCCAAGCGTAGCGATTTGGAGTGGAAGTCAGGAAACAGCTTGTGGTACAAGGAGAAGGGTGGAATTCCAAATGGCTAATCTCCAGCTACCCACACAAGTTTTGTCTCTCTTTAGCACCTTTCTCTGTTGCTAAGTCTCGCATCCAAAAAACCAAGAGGAGACACTCCAAATTATGCAGCAAGACTGTGGAGAGCAGCTGAAAACAGGCGCTGAGGAGATTTTGGGGGGCGGTGAAATCGACACTGGCGCAGCCCTGCCTGCCCCAGCCCACCCCAGGCACCTGGCGTGCTCCTGGGGTGTGCTGAGAGCATCGCTCATCTGCCATAGCGGTGCCCACGCGGCCGCCGTCCCACCCGCTGCAAAGAGGCTGTGGAAAGGTGATCCTATTCCACGCTTGGTAATCCTCCCCATTTGCCCTTCAGGATTAAATAGAAACACTTAACTTTGTTTTATGTTATTTGACATGGCGGACCCTGCACCGTGCCACTCCTGTACTGAGATGAGAGGGGGAAGATACATCTTTAAAATACACCAGAGGAAGGCATGGGCAGAGAAAAACCATCAAAGCAAAAGCACCTGACAAATTAGATCCATCCGTGAGTTATCACTCCAGTTTTCGTACTAAATACCCTATCAAACACAATTTCTTAAGCTTGCTTGTAAGAAGCTGAAGAAATCATTTGCTACGGAGGGGGGGAAGAATAAAAAAAAGACATGTCATATCCCAGCTATCCTGCCAAAATCCCCAAACTACTTCCTTGCAGTTTAAAAGAAGAGCATTTTGAATATCTTTGCAGAGTCTTGTCTGTTTGTCTGACAGATGTCTGCAATGTACTGGGAGCTGTATTCATGCTTGGAATGTAAATAAGATTACAGGTCTTTAAATATTCCCATTACAATATATTTACCTAGATGCTGATGAAAATAAATAGGAAGCATTTCTGGTGTGTATTTTTTTTCCCCTAGTAGGATTTTTCTCCGCATCCCACAAGCAGGCTTAGCACTTTTTTGCCTTGTCAGTTAAACACCCAGGTTTCCACTCTAATCTAGTGAGTAGTCCAAAGCACACATCTGTTAAACTAAAAGGGTGGTTTCTGGCTGAAAATACAAATGGCTCGTTTGAAAGGACCATTCATACCCTCTTTTGTTCGGGCCAAATAACAAAAGCCGTAACAGTGGGGCTTTCTCAGGAGCCCTCTGCTCACCTGGGAACATTGCCCATTATGCCCTCAATGCACAGCACTCCAGCAAAGCCACACAGCTGGGGCTGAGCTGGCATTTACCCACCGCTCAGCACCCGGCACGGTGCATGGTGCTGCTCTGCCTGAGGACGCAGTGCCTGGGCCGTTCCCAGCCCACCTCGGTGGATCTGAATTCCAGAAATTATTTCAACAAAATCTGCGTTCCTAAAACAAAGCCTTTCTTCAGAGCTCCATGCCAGAAGAAGCAGCCCTTCTGACTCACCCTGCCCCTGCCCCTCTGGGGGGCTTGAAGCAGGTTGAGTGGTTTTGCTAAACACCCACCGATTTCGGGCTTAGATCTTGGATGCCAAGAGTCAACCCAGTGTTATGGCTGAGTAATAAATCCCTTAAAAGCGGTGTTTGAATTTGTAATGGAAATGTTGACAGACCCTCAACTATAGCAGTGCAAGCTCCACAAAGTCAATCTTGTAATTGATCCTGACTTCTACATCAAGCCACATGTGTGAGGCTTTGTGCACTGGGCAGCATTTGTTAATATAGCTGCTTTCACCTGAAACAAATGAGGTCTAATTAGATTAATCTGTAAATCAGTGCTCACCAGTTGTATGATTAATGAGCACTTTGCATTTCTCAAAGATCAGATGAATGGATTATTTGAAGGGATTTAATAGGAAATAATAGATTTTCTCATCTGTGACAGGGCTAGCAGGGATTCCGTGTCTTCTGCGCGAGCCTCCTGAAGGGAGGCAAGGAGAAGTGTAGACGAAGAAATCTGAAGCTCAGTCTGTCCTCTTCCTCAAAGAGCCGAACTTCTGATTGCGTGGGTGTCAGATGGACACTCTACAGCTGTTATGGAACCATGTGTCAACATTATTTACTAAACTAATGTGATGATAATTATGGCAGAAAGTATGGGGAGAAAGCATGCAGGCAGAATGGACATACATACTTAATGATTTTATTCTCCTGCATTCAAAATCAGTAGAAGCCGAGCCTGTCGCTGGAGACATGTTGAAGCAGCAGTGCAAGCTGTCTGTGCAGGATCCAGCGATGACTGTATGTGGCAGCATGCATTCAAAGTAAAAAATTAATTTACAAATGGTTTTCAGGGTTCCCACCAGATGGAAGAGCAATGAAGTCACGAGCGGTTCTTCTCTGCCGCTTAACCCTTGAGCTGACGGGCTGCAGCGGGAACTGGGCCAGCTGTAAAAAATAATCATCTGAGGCCCCATTCTGAGTTTATTTTTAAAATGGTTACTTTAAAACCAAAACACCTGTACTTTTACTGCTTGCTGAGATGGACTGCAGCGTCACATGCAGAAGGCAGATGTGTAACCGGAGCCTTAAGAGCTGGTTTGAATTATAGAAACATGGCTTTCAGGGAAAAGGAGGGGGCTTGGGAATGCATTTTTAAGAAAGGCTTTTACTTTGAGATCAAACCTGAACCTTACAGAGTTTCTTCATGTCACCTTTTGCTCCTGCTGAGCGGTGCTTCACTTTGCAGCGGGTGCTGCTGAGCAGGGAGATCTGTCAGTTAATCCGACAGGATTACTAATCTGACAGAATAACCCCAGGAGCTGCTGGGAGCAAGTGGATCGGGCTCCACAGGGTCACGCGGCCATCGGTTCCTCGATGGCCACAACATATTTATTTCTCCCACGTGGGCAAAGCCAGGGTGCGGGATGGGGATCCTGAAGCCCCCCCAACCTGGACAAGCATAAAACACATTTTTTTCAAGTGTGATTTGAGTGAAATGTTCTGATTGAGAGGGGAGCGCTGTGCACGCACTGCAGGCACGCAGCTGGGGTCCTCTGCAGCCACTGGGAGCTGCTGAGTGGAGCACTGGGGCTGGTGGGGTGCGCTGGGCACGGTGGGGACATTGGGCCTGGTGGACCTGCTGGGCCTGCTGGGTGCGCTGGGATGAGCCGGGACAATTCCCCAGGGCAGCTTCCCAGGAAGGCCCCGTCTGCCACGAATTAAATTCCTTAGTCCGCCTGCGAGAGGTGGGAGGGCTGAGCCTGGCCAGGATCCCGCATTTGCGCAAGGCTGTTATAAAACATGCATTGTGCTCGAAGACGAGGCTGGGGTGTCTCCTGCGAGTGAGCCATCACATCCCACCCACTTCTTTTCCATGGGGGATAACGAAACCCGTGGCTGTGCACCGACTGCTATCAGAGGAAGTGCCATCAATCCTTGGGGAGACCGGCAGCCCGTCCCCGCAGCCTCAGCTCCAGCTCCGAGCCGCTCAGTCTGAAATTCTGTGTATCCTCATTATAAAAAACACGTAATTATACCAATTTACATCAAAATCTAGAGCAGCCCTTGCTGCAGGTGTGTGCGTGGAGGCTGTAAGGTCACTCGACCCCAGCCCTGCTCTTAGCACTGTTGCTAAGATTTGGATTTTTCTTCCCTACTTTTGTCTAATATTGAAAAGACCATAACAGGAAGAAGAATTTCTTTTTTTTCATCCGAGCCCTTTCAGTACCTTTTGGGATTATCCTGTGACTCTGCAAAGTGACCTGACCTCCAGTTACACGTGCCCTTTTTAGTTCTTTTTTTTTCTTTTCCTTTTTTTTTTTTTTTTTTTTAAACTGAGCTCATTTGAAAATTCCAATTTCTATAATAATTTGATGCAGCTGCTAAGATGTTCTTTTTCTTTTGATCACTGTTATTAATGATGTGCTGTAACATATGCAATGCTAGCAATCCCAGCTACTATTTCTTACAAAGATCATTTTGTACTTCCCCCTCATTCTCCCCCCCTTTATTCCCCCCCTTCTCTGATGAAGCTCATATGTTTTAGGAAGTTCATCTCAGAGTTATTAGTCTAAGAATTAGGAAATGTGTGGGCAGCTCCTCTGTGGTATAAAAAAAAAAATTGGAAAAAGAAACCATTCCCGTTTATTCCCCAAAGGAGGATATTGGCTTTATTTTCGGTCCTGACTTTACTGCTGAATATTTCACGATTCGTTCCCAATGTCATCCTTTGTCACTCGTACATGCTCCAATGTTTTGATATAGCTGAGGTTTATGTCTTATTATATTTTTAATTTCTTAAATGATAGCAAGCCAAATGACAATCTCTGTAATGTAAATTCAAATGCCAGGTAATTCCATGAGATACTGGAGACTTTCCCTGAGATGATAACACAGAAAAGGGGGATCAGAAATTGCAAACCAGGGTTCTGAGTGTGCACCCACCCACTGCAAAGCTCCCAGGGGACCCAGCGCTGAGAAAATGAATTTGTTTGGGGTGCAACGAGG
This sequence comes from Tetrao urogallus, assembly GCF_951394365.1. Lineage (NCBI taxonomy): Eukaryota > Metazoa > Chordata > Aves > Galliformes > Phasianidae > Tetrao > Tetrao urogallus. The sequence goes on from NC_136816.1 coordinate 75,344,800, forward strand.
ATGGTTTTTGTCAGTGTGTGCGTGTGTGCCCGGATCTATTGACAGAAAATGTCTGGTAACCGGGAATCCTGAAGGGTGGTTCGTAATTTTCAGACTGGCTTTTGTGGCCATCAGACATAAATAAATATACAGAAAGATCTCATCTTGATTCACAAGCTGGACTTTTTGTTTTATTTATCTCATCCCAGTGCCCTGTGCCAGCTTCTCAGGAAAACTCTGCTGCCAGCACATGCGTGCACACCCACATGCATGCACACATGTGTATGCACACACAAACAGAGACATGTGTGCACACACGCGCACTTGCATGCACGCACATGCATGCACATGCACACAGTCACTAAATATTATTGAGAGACTGGGAGAAAGGGAGGCTGCTGTGCTTTGAGCTCTTGCTGCTAAGAAATGCCCTGCTTTGAGGCTGGTGCTGGCAAAATGGAGAAGGGGAGAAGGAAGGAACAAAGCCCCGTATTCAGGCGCCGCGCGGTGACATCATTTGGCACAGGCAGGATGCCCCCAGCTAGGACAGGGAGTAACCAGGTTGCCAGACCATTTTCTGTCTTTCCGTTTGGCTTACCATTGCTTGAATGCTGCAAACTCAATTATTTTTAGTCTTATAACAACAGAATAAAGGGAAACAGGAGACATGATCGAGGGTGCATGTATTGACAGGCTCTGCTAAATGGCTCCCTATTCATGAGGCTGCCTGTGGAAGTTTTCATGCTCTCCATTTTTCCCCCCCAAACTGGAATGAAGCAGTCACGAAAAAAAAAAATAAAAATAAACGAGGCTGTGATTTTCCCCCCTTCTTCTTTTCGTTTTTTCTTTTTTTTTTTTTTTTTTTTTTTAATTGCTTCGTTATATGGGCAAAACAGGTGCTGAAATGTGAAACCCTACTGAGGGATTTCCTCTGCAGAACAGCTTGGTGCTAGCACGGACCTAAAGTTAGACATGCTCCCAGTGCTGCATGCTAAAGCGGCTGCACCTCCCGTGGAAGGGGCTCCGTGCCGCCGACTGTCAACAAAACAGCACACTGTCACTTTAAGAAAAAATAAACTAAAATATGAACTACCAAAAACCCTGCCATTTCCAGCCTGGGCTTGATTAATGATTTTTCTATCTAATAAAAGGTTCACAAACCATCTGTTTTTCTCCCTAATGCCTTGCCCAAAGGTTTTTCGTTCCTATTTCAGGCTTGGGGCCAACTGACATTCCCCTCTTTTTTTTTTCCCAGCCTTGTAAACAAACCCTTCTCTCTTTTTAATCTTCCAGTGCTGTTTCCTACCCATCGTTATGCATATTCATTGCGAGTAAACATTTTTAGTGTCTACACTTAATCTCTTCCACTGGCAATTACTGTTCTATGCTGTTTTGTAATGCAGAAGGGCCAACGCTTTCCCTTCTAATAACAGCTGGGTCGCAGATGGGGCCTGCAGTCATTGTAGAAAATAAAAATTTACAAGATGCCAGTGGAATTTATTTCAGTTTTATGGAGTCACAGGAGGAACCTTTCTGTTATCCGCCTTCAGTGAAATCTGCAGGCACAAGGCAAGCTTTTGACATTTAATCAAAGGGGGGTTCAGGTAGGGTCTGGAACAACACGAGGAAGAAAGCAGGTGGATCGTATTAGGCAGTGCCATGGTTAATTTATTTAGAAGTGATTGGCTTAGATGTGTGCAGCCAATATTTGACATCATGTATATATCTTGTTTAGCATCCTGCTCCTCCGCCGGTACCGCTGCCGTGGTGCGGGGCTGCAGCTCGCTGGGTCAGGTGTTGGGGCTGGGTGCGGTGTGGGGAGGGAGCGGGTGCAGCCGTGCTGTGCAGCGCAGCACCGTGCTTTGCTGTGCTGTGCCATGCCGCACACACCGCGCTTTGCTGCGCTGTGCCATGCCGCACACACCGTGCTTTGCTGTGCCATGCTGCACACACCGTGCTTTGCTGTGCTGTGCCGTGCCGCACACACTGTGCTTTGCTGTGCTGTGCACACACCGCGCTTTGCTGTGCTGTGCCATGCTGCACACACTGTGCTTTGCTGTGCTGTGCACACACCGCGCTTTGCTGCGCTGTGCCGTGCCGCACACACCGTGCCGTGCCATTCCGCTGTGCCGCGCTGCTCCCAGCCCTGCTCCTGAGCTCAGACAGCAACCTGCAACGCAGAGAAAGACTTTAACGAGAAAGTCCCGGTAATTGGGTGATGTGAAAATTACTTTCCTCGGAACATTTTTGAAATCTTGTGTTTATGTGATAGCACAGGTCTGGCGCAGGGTTAGGCTCTCAGTTACGTGCTGGTAAGCTGTCGGGCCACATTTAGGAGTGAAATGCAAATATATAAATGAAGAATGAGTCGTTTTCAACTGGCCAGACCATGCTCTGGCCCTGTAAATCTGGGGGAAAATGTGACTTCAGCAGAGGGATTAAGCTGGGGTGAAAGGCACTGCTGTGCCAGGAGATTTGTGAGACGAAGGGATGGGAGCACTGCTCGGGTCTGGGTGTGAGAGCATCTCAGTGTGCACTGCCACTTCCCCGTGGGAGGAACCATCCCAGGAGAGATGTGGCAGCACAAAGATGCGTGGGGTGCAGCGTCCTGGCTGTGGGCACAGCGTGGCATGGCCATGGCACAACACAGCAATAGCACAGCACACACAGCTTCCTGCCAGGCAAATACGTGGATGTGCTTAAGGAGATGAAGAGGTGCAGTAGTCACAATAAATAAAGGGCATCTTTCTCTTTTTTGTGTGCTGTATGAATATTTTTCTAGGGGTGTTTTTTTTAAATATATTTTTAAATTTATTTTTTAATATTTTCTAAATATTGGAATGCGAAGGAGGTAAATGGGATGTCCTGCATCCCTGTTTTTTCTTTTTAACATTCCCCTCTGTTACCCACGTCCAGAAACAGAAACTTATTGACTCACTCAAATTAATTAGATTTCAGGTCATGTGTTTTTTATTATTCTTGCATTTTCTTCATTTATAAGCCCAGATTTTCAAGGCTGATTTTCCCTCTACCAAGGGCAGCAGATCTTTTATTTTTCCTGAAGACATGTATTTTTTTCTCTTCAGGCCACCTTGCTTAGTGTACAAGGAAAATAGAACTTTCACAAGAAGAAAATTGGGAGAGAAACCTTCAGTTATTATAAAGAGTTTATTCTTCTTCAAAAAAATTTTGCTGAAGCTTGGGGAAAAAAGCTGTTAAAGTGTGTGTCTTAGTTAAAATTTCCCCTCACCCCTTCTATTTTTAAAAGTATGATATTGCTATTTTTACATGCAAAGTGTGTTCAGAATATTGAACTTGGTACATTAAATGCCAGAGATGAAGATCTTAGTGGCTTTTAATGAGGAGGATAAATCCTCATCTCTAGATTTCCCTGTTTATCATCCGTCCTCTCCTTTTCCCAGCCCTTTCCCTCATTTACAAATTCAAAAGCTGCAAATAAGCCATTGTGAAGTTTGCTAATCTCAGTGAAACGCTGTTTGTATTGCAAATATTAGTACAGATTACCAGTTCTAAGGCACAGGCTTGTGGATGACTTCAGGGTTTACCCGGTTTGCACATCCCAGCAATTCCAAATGGATGTGGATTGGTGGGTATGGGGTGCTGGGAACTGGCTCCTTCAAGAAGGAAAAATGAATAACGAAGGGATGGGTGTGAGCACTGTGAGCGTTAAAGAGTACAATAAGAATGGAAAAACTTAGGGGACAGGAAGGGAAAAAGAGAACGTGCAGGAAGACTGGTAAGGGAAGAATACCCACAAGTGCCCTCTGTGCACCACCTGAATGTGGTCCCTGCCCTGCATGCAAAGCCCATGTTGGTTCTTTAATTGTGCCATACAGAGAGAAAGCAAATGAAAAAATAAACAACAGGCAGTCTTGCTACATCACCTAAAATTATTTTTGCTCTGTTACTGCAGAAACAGCCAGAAGAGGGACTATAGATTAATTAGCATGCTCTGAGCTGACATCACCGACGATGTTGCTGAGGATGCTTATAAACCCAAGCACTGGTCTGGGCATTTTGGCTCTGTTATTCACAAAAGGGAAGGGTGATCATTCCTGACAACTAAAAAGCAGCGTTGGTGGGAGTAGATAGCAGCCTTTGGGAAGGAGCTGTGGATAATGGAACTTTCTGAAGTGCCATGCTTGGAGTGGCTGGTGCAGCCCATGCAATATTGAAGAGCCAAGGGGGCTGTGGGGCCCCAGCTCTCTCCATGTCCTTGTGGCTTGTGGCACAGTCTGGGGCTCACTCTCTACTGCTCAGCTCCTGAGCTGAGCATCTCTTATGCTGGCTGTGAGGCTGTGTGCTGCATGCTCTGTACCGGGGCAAGCAAGAGGAGCAGCCTTTGCTCTCAGCCCCATCTCAGTGGGATACTACTCCACTGAGGCTGTTTTGCAGTAGGGCATCCCAACCTTTCCCACCATGAACACCCCTGTTCCTCTTGGCCATGAGTTTTGGTTTGCAGACTGCCAAGATGTGGGGGCTGCCCTAAAATGCACGGGGAGGGCTGAGTGCTTGCAAAAAGGACCCAGGAGTGGTGGGTTACTGCAAAAAGTTTAGCTGGGGATGCTGACCTGGGACTGACGATGTAGGGTGTGAGCTGTGAGCTTCTGGGTGCTGGAGCAGAAACTGAGATGGAGGCTGCTCATTTTTAGCAGGAAAAAACATGTTGAATCTTTTGCAGAGCACCAAAATAAAGGAAACATGGAGATGTAGCACTTGGGGAGATGGTAGGAGAGAATGATGGGATGGGTTTGGATTGGGCTGGAGATCTCAGAGGTCTTTTCCAACCTCAGTGATTCTGCGATCCTATGATTTTACCCAGGATGAAATGAACCAGTTCACCAATCCTGCGGAAAGATAAAGTCACAGTAAACTCAAAATGAGTTTCTTGTAGAAAAGTGATTGCTTCTCATCCATGATACGTACATCTAAGTATGGAAGATTTTCTGTGCTTCATGGCGGGCACATAGGATAGGGAAGACGTCTTCTCTCAGTCAGTGCTGCCACTGTATCCTGCCATAAGAGAGGGTGATGGCTGAGGTAGATGCTGCTCCTCCCCTGCTGAAACACACATTTGTGGTAGTGCAGCCGTCTGCCACCAGGCTCTAGAGAGGCCAGGCTTCCATAAACTCCCTGGAAAAGCTGCAGAACAATGTGACAGGTGGATTAGCTCTCTCTTAGTGTTGGCTTTGTGTTCCCATCTCAGGCAATGGAGCAAATATAGTTTATGCTATAAAAGATAAGGGTTGTATGCCTACAGAGTGTCTGCATTACGGCTGGCACACCATTTGCAGTTGTTTGTCACGGGCCAATGTCACTGTTAAAAGTGACATTGAAAATATCGAACGGGAAGCACATAAAACCCACAGCTAGTTTAGGCAGTTTGTCAAAGCTTGAAACAACAGAGCAGCAATGAGGCAGCAGCTTCCAGAGCATCGCCGAAAGCAGCTGGAGTTACTTATTCAGAAGACATCACCTGATAACAGCAAACACACCCACATTCACTGAACACAAGATGGCAAGGATCAAACCGAAACCCAAAGTCAGACCCAAAATGTGACTGCAAAGAGTGCAGCTCTGTTATCTTTATTGCCCTTATTTCCATGTTAAGGACCGTGAGGTAAGTACAAGCTATAGACTTCAGCATTAGTTCAAATGCCAGGTTGCTAAATTAATTAATAAAATTGCTAAAGCTCATAGTTAGAGGACTTATTTTTTTCCATTTCATTCTGATAAGGATTTTTATTAATTTATTTATTTATTGTTATTCATCAAATGATACTTATCAGTTTCTAAGATTTTGGCTTTATCATTACACTCATCTTTTGTGCTAACCCTGCTACTCCAAATTTCCTTGTGAAGCACTGAGACCACTGACAGCTGTAGCAAAGGGCTGCGCTGCCTAAAATCAGGCCTTCAAAAGCCGTACTCACAAACTGCTGATAAATATGCAAGAATTACCCAGAAAATGTCAAAAGTGAATGCAGAGAGCTACTAATGTGGGACTGATGATTACCCATAATTAAAGAATTGTCAGATGACTGCAGTTCTTCACCTTCTGCCTATCAGTAGAAAACTGTCTCAGATGAATGAAGATGGGAATTATCCTACAAAGGTTTTTCACAGCCCACAGATACAGCACACACCCTTTGGGGAAGCCCCAGCAAAGAGCACAGGACCCGAGCTGGGCTTTAACAGCAGCAGTATCTCCTGCAAAGGTCATCGCTTTAACCTCAACACGGGTCAGTGGCAGGAAGGTGAATGATTTTATGGCTGCAGGCAGGAATGTGGGCACAGCCCCTTCCAGAAGGGTGTTCTGTAGGGATGAGCAAAGGGAGTGTGTGGACTGCTGCTGACCAAATTGGTTTGGAAAGTATCAACGAGTGAATTCAGAGCCAGGAGCAAATGCAGTAAATGGCACCGACGTTTTGCAAAATTTCACTACCTACTGAAATGCACGACGGTGGATCCTGGAGCAAACAAAGTCAGAAGGAGGTGGGAGCAGCGTGATTGATTTAGTACTGATAACTGAATGACGGGTATGTGCAATATCTCTTTGAAGGAGTTTCCCTGAAGAAAACATCTTTTAATTCCACAAATTTGTCATCTTCAATGTCAAACAACTCTGGGAGAAGAATGAGCTGTGAAATCCAGGCCGATACAGCCACAAGGCTCTACACAAACTAGGGGTAAAAAGCATGAAAGGAATGTGGTTCATGGGGCTCCAGGTCCTGCTGGCAGATGAAGAATGGCTCCAAATGACAGAGATCTGAGGTGAGTTAATCAAGATGTATGAGAAAAGAAGAGGTGTAAGAATCCTAGATAATAGCAAATACTCTCCTCTGAGAGAGTGAGGAACACAAAGCAGAAGGCAAGAAGAGCTTATTACATAACCATGTCCAGACATAACAAAGCCTGCAGAGAAGGCAATGGAGGAAGATGGGGAACAAAGCCTTGTCTCAAGGATCCGAAGTGCCCAGGAGATCATTCAGGCTGGAAAAAAAAAACAAGAGATACTCAATCAGGAAAAGGGATGGCTCCACAGTTTCATAGAAAGGTGGATGAAGTGATACCCAAAAGTGCAGGGGTGGCTGTTAGAAGAAGGAGGTGCTCAGAGTCGTGGAAGCTGAAAGACTGCCAGGGCCAGCAGAGGAGAAACAGAATGTCTTGTAGGAGAGAACAGTCAGTACGCACCAGACACAAAAGCTGAGAAATACGCGATGTACCAGCAGTACGGATCCGTGAGATGTGTGTACTACCAGCACAGAAGATACAAATGAGAGACAGAAAAAGGTGGTCTTGGCAAAAATAGCAAACAATGGCCTGAAGTGCCATCCCCAAACAAAATTAATGCATTTGCTTCTTTTGGTTGAGAACTCGGACGGAAGATGGCCTCAAGTTGTGCCAGGGGAAGTTTAAGTTGGATATCAGGAAAAATTTCTTTACAGAAAGGGTTGTTAAGCACTGGAACAGGCTCCCCAGGGAGGTGGTTGAGTCACCATCCCTGCATGTGTTTAAAAACAGTTTGGATGTGGTGCTCAGGGACGTGATTTAGCGTTGGAGTAGTTTTTGGTTAGGATGCGGTTGGACTTGATGATCTTCAAGATCTTTTCCAACCTGAGCAATTCTATGATTCTATGATTCTACGAGTTATTTCAAGTGAAGTGATGCAGGAAGTCAAGGCAGAGGTTAACTCTCTGCATTGTCTTAAACATCAAAGTTTACCTGCTTTCAGAGCACAGGTAAAAATCAGTGGTTCCATCTGGTACAGAACATTCAGAATACTGATGATAAACAGAGAGCACAACCAGCAGTGCTTTCACATGCACTTTCCAGCTGGCCATAGGAGGAGCACTGGGCTTCACGAATGTGAAGAGCAGACACTCTTGCTGGTGATACTCATCGTTTCGACGAGGAAGTGTAAGTGTTGGCAGAGTGGATCAGCACCTTCTACAAGATTGGCAGTCTTCAAGTAAAAGTGGTAGCAAAGCAAATAATTGTGCGAGAGGAAGAGAGAACTCAGAGATATCAGCTAAGGTGTAAACAGATTTTCCTCCTCAGTAGGCTAACACATGCTAGACGGCTGGACTTCAGAATTACAGGCTGTTACAGATAGTCCTGTAGCTCCCAGGGAAAATGTAGGGTCTTACTGATCTGTTTTGAACATTTAGGAATAAATGCATCGTGTTGGTTTTGTGTTTGGGAAGAGGAGGCAAAAGGAGGGAATGTGATGCAGAACTTTATTAATAAGAGTGGTAATATGTGTAATTTTGTGTGCACTGCACTGGGAAATTAGTGCCTTCTACCTAAAACATGTTCCTAATTAAAGAAAAAAATTAAAAGGATAAGAAACAAAGAAGAAACTAGAAAAAGATTCAAGAGTGGAAATCCAGAAAAGCAAGTTGAATCTCTAAATAAATGTTAGAAATATGCAAAGAATGTTAGAACAGAAATTGATACCAATCTGTTGCACCTGTCCTGTGTGTCGATACAAGTTTTCAGCAGTGAGTTCAGAAAAGCAAGCTGGTGTTTCTTTCTTCTTTTGCTTCTAGAAGTGATGCTCTTGACCAAAGTGACTCTTTGCAAAAGGAATTTGTTAGAAAAAGAATGAGTTTAGGCATAGCTATAATGGAGTTTTCTCTTTATGTTCTACGTTCACTCAGTGTGGCCAATGGCAGCATATTAACACACAGCACCGCATCAGCTGAAAGCTGGGCTGTTTGTTTGCAGTCTTTCTTAAAACTAAAGCTCATTTCTGCTGTTGGCTCTGATGGGGTTTCTATTCTGCTCCACAGCAATCAGCAGTAAGGCAGCCACTGGCTTTGCTGGAGCACCTACAAGCCCATAACGAAGCTCTGCCTGAAATGGTTCTCATTCTCCTCATTTCATTACAAACAGGAAGAACAGTATTTGTATTTGTTTTGTGCAAAAGGCCTCTTTTTTGTACAATCAGCTGGGCGACTTTGCATTTGGCACTGTCCAAGCACATAAATAACCGTTTCATGACTCCAGAGCTGTAATACAGGGTTTGGTGTGCTCTGTGCAGTGGTATAAAAGCAATATCGAAGCAATCTGCAGGGCCAGCCAGATTTTAATCCATTCCTATTGCTAATGCCTAATAACACTGCAGCAGTCCTTCAAATGAACTGCTCCTCTAGGACAAACGCTGCGAGGCTGTCGCTCTGGCCTGTGCACACGCACGTGCAAGCCGTGCAGAGCTCCCCACTGCCTGATGCCGGCTCCCGAGCCATGGCTGCTGCTGATGAAGAAAGCAGGAACCTCCCAGCCGTGTGCTGATTGCAGCAGGCCGCAGAGACAAGGACAGGCAAAGAATGAAACCTGGCTTTGCGGTGTTGGGGCCTGCTGTGCCACCATTCTTCTAGGTACACCTAATACCTCCCTGGCACTGCCATCAATTTTTGCCATCTATTCATCAATATCCTCAAGAGTTAATGAGACAATTCCATTTTTAAGCAAATATTTTCCATAGAATACCAACCTGCATTACACTCACGGGCTGTGCTTTTAATCTAGTGCAGACCAATATAGCTGGAACTGCAGTTGAAGCAGGACAAGTTCACACACTGTTTCCTTATGCATGACAAATCTACGTGTCAACTGCCCTTACTCTAGGATGAGCGACCAAATGCATTCTTGCACTGTCCTTTCACCGCATCTTGGGATGCCAGTCTCCATAGCTATCTTCTGAGAACAGAACTCTTCAAAAGTAGCACTATCTATTATTATTACTATTTATTATTACTACTATTTATTATTTTACAGTGGTGGCCAGAGCTCCAGATTCTTTTAAACAATATGTGAACACACACTATCTTCCCACTTGCTTTACGATGGAAGTTAGATATGAACCAGTGCTGTGCTGAGGGTGGTTATAGAATCATGGAATCATTAAGGTTGAGGAAAAGACCTCTAAGACCATCAAGCCCAACTCCGGCCCTGCCCCACAATGCCCACTGACCACATCCCTAAACAGAATAATAGAAAGATTAAGGTTAGAAAGACCTCCAGGACCCCCAAGCCCAGCCCCAGCCCGTCCCCACCATGCCTACTGACCATGTCCCCGCGTACCACATTTCCCACTTCTTGGATGACTCCTCAGTGCCTTTCTCACTACCCTTTATGATTTGTCAGTGCAGATCTGAAGTTTGGCAAGGCAGACACAAAGTTTGGTGGGGGAGGGGTCTGTGGAGGTCATTGCAGACCGTCACGGTAGATGGCTACACACTTCCATGCAATCATCATAGAACACACAACTTTTCCTTCTGTCTGTCTCACTTTTGCATTTTCCCATCAAAACGTGCATTTTCAAAAGAGCTGAAGAGAATGGTCAACACAGTAAAACAATTCGTATGGTGAATGACAGGACTTTTTCCCCATTTTGACACATTCCAATGTTTGTTCTGCATCGGCCTGCCCATTAAAAGCAGCCAGTGTCTCCTGACATCTGCACTATATAGCCGGCCTTATGCTATTCACCGCTGTGTAATACCCGCGCTCTCAGCCATGCAGCCACACAGATCCCACTTTTCCCTGGCACCACCTGGTGCCACCTACTTTTATAAGGAGCAGCAGTTTTCTGAGCTGCCCCAAAGCCCAACACGAGCTGGCAGAGAGCAAGAAGCCCTGGAGCTGCGGTTGCACACGTGTGGGTACCCCTCACCCCGCCCTTGCTGCTGGGGCTGCATAAGCTGCCCCGCTCTGTCAGTGCTTTATTTAAATATTATTTCATGCTCCTGGCATGTGGACGAAGCTGCAGGAACCAGCTGGCAGTGCCTCTTGCCTCTGATTGCGGCATTGATTGTGCACCACATGCTCTTCGCTGCCTCCTCCTCCTCCTCGCTTTGCTCCATCCCCAGAGCTGATTGCTGCGGCCGCTCGTGGGGAGCACTTGGCAGCTGCAGCACCCAGATGCCAACTTCTTTCGGCGGTGGTCTTTGGGTGTCAGCTTGTCTCCCCCTGTTTGGCATTTCCCCTGGCGATGAAACCTGCTCTGCGCCTGCAGGAGAGAAAATTCATCATGGAAATGCATCAGAGAGAGCCGTAAGGGAGACTTGCCTAAAGTTTGCTAGGGAGCAGGGAGATTCAAACCCGTCTGTAACTCAGGACTTGGCCTTTGCTGTAATGGCAGAATGGGTGGCTGAAGGCTGCTCGCAGCTGTGTGCTATGCAACATGCTCAGCGTTTCCCTTCTCAATGCCTCTCTGCGTGGGCTTGGCCAAAACCACCAGAAAATAACACCAAAGTTTTCTGCTTGCTTTCCAAGTGCTGTGTATCAGCTGAATTGCCAGTGGGAAAAGTGGTAAGAACGACACCCCAAGCACTAGGAGTATTGTTATTTACATAGAAAGAATAGTATTCCTTATAAAAAAAGAAAAACATACCTAAAAAATATTTTCTTAGCAGAAGATGTATTCAGAATAATGTTTAATCAGTAAAGCTTGCTTACCAAAATATGAATAAAAGATTCTAGGACTGGTTTGGCATTTTTACAGCAGTTTTCCCCTATATATGTGAAATTTACTTCCTTTATGACAGATTTTTACATGCCACATTAATCTACCATATAATTTACTAAGAAGTAAGAATTTTACTAAAAACACTAAGAATTTTATTTTGCACATAAATCTTCAAAAATTTCAAACAACCTACGAAACCATTACAACGAGCCAATTAAAAAGACCCTAAGTGTTCTTTTTCTTTGCCTTCTTGGAGTTGCAAGTATTGATTATCAGAAAAAAAGGAAGTCTTAAATGGACACTGGTTATTTTCACAATGAAGCGGAAGGCTTTTTGCTACCAGCCACGGTAACAAAAAAAGTGAGGTCCTTGGTTCCTTGGTTGGATCATTTGTGAGTGATTGCTAGTGCCTCTCATACAGTTACAACGACCTGATCGCCATCTACAGCAATCACAAATCCTGCTTTTCTCCCCCATGGCAGAGGTGGAGGTGGGGGGGCTGTAAGGTCCAGTCGTTCTGGATTAAGGTCCTGTGGCTCTTTGATATTTGAGGTTCCTTCCAATCCAACTCAAGCCATTCTGTGGCTCTGTGATCTTTAAGGTCTATGCCAACCCAACTCTTCTGTGCTTCTATGATTCTGAACCGCGAGGCTGCTTAATGACTGGAGCACCTTACAGCTCATTGCAGGAAATTTGGACATCACAACTGTTGTTTTTTTTTTCTTTCCCAGCTAAAAATCCTTGCTTCTGGGACTGAAAGTAATACTGCACTGCGCCTCATGTCAAATGGAAGGATGCAGTAAGTCCCTTTCAAAGCTTGACTCTATACCATGGAGTTGGGTTCAAGCCATAACATGTAGATGACATTCTATCCCTTAGCCAGCCTGTGCAAACTGAGCAGAAATCAGCCTTGGTCTAGACTTCCACCACTGCAAGTACTTGTAAGCACCACACACCTCTCTGCATTTACAGACATGGAGTACAACAGCTCCCAACCTCTCTCTGGAAGTCCTCCCCTCAGTGCCCTAGCAGTTCTTTCTGTGTTCACAGCATCCACCCTGGACCAGGGAACATCTTCCTGTTGTGTGCATAAACACTGTGGAGCGCAGCAGGGCTGAATGATGCAGGCACTCTGGTAAATAACTAACGGTGCATCATGGCACACCAGCAGAGGAACACAGCGCTGCCCACACCAAGGACAGCAGCAGGCAGATAGCGAAGGACTTCCATCCCTTAGTGAGTCAGAGTGAGTGTGGGTGAGACAGAGCTGGTGACTGCTCAACATAAGCAGCGAAAGGAAGGTAAGGGAGGAGAAAAAGGAACAAACACCACTAAACAATATCTTTAACCCGTTTAAGGTAAAAAAGAGCAGGGTGACAAATAGTCTAGGAACTATGTCAGTAAAGAGCTAGTGAACAACAGGAAGGACAGAGTTGAAGGCTAGAAAGATGTTCCTTACCAACACCAGATGAATGGACATCACTACAGCTGATGAACTGGCTTGCAGAAAAGCTGCCTTCTGACTATAGGAACAGCAATACTGGCTGTGACCGCTGCCTGCATCCAGGGGAGGTTTGCTGACTACGGTCTGAGATGCCCTGGGGAGATGCTTTGTCCTCCAGCATTAGGCTGCTCTGTCCTTCCTGCTCCTTCCCCTGCACAGACGCAGCAAGGACTGGGGAACAAGTCAGGATCTCAGAATATGAGTGAAATCAGTTATGGGTCAACAGTACTTGCCAATGAAAAGATTTGTTGGTTCAGACTTTGTGCAGACAGAGGAGACAGCAGGGAGGATGTCCGCCCGGGCAGAGCAATGAGCTCTTTGGGAGGCAATCAGTGACAGGGAAGCAGTGAGGATCAGCGGGGTCAGAGGTTGAAAAGACCCCAACTTCCTCAGGGAGCTAAATTCAGACAGAAAGACAAGCTGTGAGACTGCAAATTCAAATGTGCCCAACGGGAGCCTTGGAGCAGCAGTGCACACCAGGGTCTGCTCCAGAAGATGCGTTAAACCCTTCAGACTGAGTTTTCAAATCCTTTTATGTGCTTTTTCATTATTTCAGTTTAAACAGCGCTTAGTCAGGGTTGGCCACTCTTATTCCCCACTTCCTCACGGCCCCTGGGGAGGAGCAGCTCAGCTGCAGGGCAGGCAACACCGCGTGCATGGCACAGGCGTCAGCAGCATCCCCACATTCACACCTTCTGCCTTGCTCCCATCCGAAGCACGCAAGTATGTACACACACCTGTATTTAATGCTTTCAGATCTACGTATCTGCACACACATATGCTGTTATTTTTATAATATTTGATATAGATTGTTGGAAGTGACAGCTCATGAGCAAAAATATTTTACTTATGGTGAAGGAGTACAAACCTGAGTTAAGGTGCCATTTGCCTGAACAGGGCTTTGAGATAACTGCATGGCTTTAAGTAGTTTCTAACACTTAATTAACATTTCCAGTCCTGTTTAATATGATTAATTGGTGATCTGAATGAGGGGATTGAGTGAACCCTCTGCAGGTTTGCAGATGACACCAAGCTGGGGGAAAGTGTTGGTCTGCCAGAGGGTAGGAAGGCCCTTCAGGGGGATCAGGATGGGATGGAAGTGACTGAAGGAGCTGAGATTGCTCAGACTGGAGAAGAAGCAGACCATATCACTCTCTACAACTCCCTGAAAGGAGGTTGTGGTGAGGTGGCGGTCAGCCTCTGCTCCCAGGTAACAGCAGCAGAACAAGAGATGATCTGAAGTTGTACCAGGAGAAGGTCAGGCTGGATATGAGGAATAGTTTATTTTCCAAAGAGCGGTGACGCAGTGGCACAGGTGCCCAGGGAGGTGTTAGAGTCCCCATTCCTGGAGGTGTTCCAGAGCCATGAAGATGTGGCACTTGGGGACATATTGGGCATGGCGGGAATGTGTCGGGGATCTTGGAGGCCTTTTCCGACCTTAATGATTGTATGGTTCTATGAACTCCTCCATTTCTCCTTCTACAGCTCCAGCATAGGCGGTGGGTGTGGATGGAACAGTTCAGGCAGCCCGGGGCAGGCAGCAGGGAGGGCTCACACCCTGGTGGTCTCATCCCCCTCCCGTCCCAGGAGGGCAGCTCTTGGTCAATGCACTTGTGCAGCAATGGGATCAGCAGAGGAAAACGCCGCCTGGGGAGTGCACAGCCATCACGTCAGCCTCCGAGCAAACCAGAGCAGGAATTAGATATGGCTGGGGCAGAACTCCAAAAAAGGAGCATTTTGCAGGGTCGCAGAATCGTGATATCCCTGAGAATTAAAGCATCCAGCTGTTTTTGCAGGCCTAAATTCCCAGTGGTCACTTGGAAGCGAATCTCAGTGCCTCAACAGGCTTTTAGGAATTTCCAAGGATTAGGTTTAATCAGTGATCTGAGGTAATTTAATATATTTCCAGTGCTCTCTTCTTTAATACTTAATGACTGATGATTAGGTTTGTGTATCAGATCTGAAATCTGCAAGTTATGTGGCAATTAATGTTTGAAGTACACTGTAACTTCAAATATAATGATCGTATTTGCAAAGTAATTACAGAATATATGCACCTAATAAATAATAACACTTAGCACTTACATGCCACTATTCACCTGAGCAGCTCTAAATGAAAAAAATCCAAAAATAATAGAAGCACTTTGGATGCTTTGGAGGGACGTTTTTCAGCTTGTGAAAAGTGATGCCAGAGTTTCTGTGCTGAGCACACGGAGGAATACGCACGGCCAGCTTTAAAATACATATGTTTGTGTGTTGTAATACATACTGCAATATAGACGGAGAATTCTTAATTATCCAGAGCACTTGGCTGAAGGACCACAAGGCAGTTCCGTGCCCAGACAGCCCTTCCTCCTCTCCCAGCCCTGCAGTGGGGCAATAGGGGATGGGAAGTGGGGCAACGGGACCTGGGTGGCAGCCAGCAAGTGGGCCGTGTTCAGTGGGAATGAGCACACCGGGGCAATTGCGTGCTTTTCTTGACGATAAGCACTGAAATACTGTGAAATGCCCAGTTCCTGCTTTGCATCAGTGAGAGCAGGAGGAAATGCACGTCTCTGGGACAGGTGAGCATGCACGAGAGCAGCCCAACACCATGCCCTCACCCCGCAAGCCATGCTCTCAGCACCGCGGCGATGCAACGCGGCCGTGCTCATCTGCAGCCAACTTCCAACCAACTTCCTCCCTGCTTAATTCCTGGTTGACCTTGAAGTTTAATTGCAGCCAAAAAAGAATGCTTACGTAACGGAGGCAGCAAACCTAAATAAAACAAAAACAGAAGGGCCATATGCCACATAGCCCAGAAAAATCTACAATCAAATTACACTCTTTGAATTATTTACAATATTTCTTCTTGCCAAATCTAAGCAAATATTCCACTTGCTTCCACTGCACGGTAAGAGCTTTAACTGTTTACAGTAAACCCAAGCATACAATAGCTCTTTCATCAAGCATTTAACTGCACATTTCACATTAATAAATATTACAAGGATATTATGAATGCTTCCTTACTACAATAAAGGCTGGATGTAGTTTTCATGGGTCCTCTATTGCTGTGAAGAAAATGAATCTGAACAAGACATTTCCTCTCAGGCCATGCTGCATAGTAGCACTGAGCTACTGAGTAAATGTAGTGAAGCTAATATAATTATTATTTTAATAGCAGTTTTCCACCACATATTGAAATAGTAAAATGAACAAGGAAGGATTTCATAGTCGTGCATTGTGTTTGTTGAGATTTATTCACTGTAATATGAGTATAACATGCTATATATTTCTGCTCGGTCTCCCTGATTAGGCAATTGCCTTCACTTGCCTACCTTTATTTTCAGCAGGAAGCACACGTGGTCGGTGCAGCAGGAGAGCCCCCACCACCTTGGGTCAGCCCAGTTTTAGGCATTTGAATAAAAGGACTGGATGACAGAACATGGTTTTAGAAACCACACTTGGAAAATGGTGACCACCGTCTTTGTTCTCTTATCTGGAAGAACATGGTAATGCTTGTTTGCCTGCACTGTAGGAACCTCCTGAGGATCGCTGACATTTGAATGGCACTGCGAAGAGGTAACAAAGTGATGTGATTAATCACCGTGCAAGCTCTGTGTTTTATATCTAGGTGAGATGAGAATATCCCTGCCTTGACAATATGCATTCCTGACAGACAGTGTGAAAATAAAGGAGTGTTGTTTGGGTGAAAACAAAAGTGGAAGGAGAAAGCAAAGCAGAGCGAAGCAGTTGTTTCTAGCTGCGTGCCCCCACCCCACACCACCCCTCACTGCTTTCTCAGCCACTCGTGCACTCCTTTTAGTTACAGTGCCCTGAGGGGAGGTCCCACACGTGGAACCAGATGAAAACCACGGCCAAAACGACCCCGTGTGCACACCTCTAAAGCTCTGCTCTTTTCCTTTGGGCCTCTTTATAGCAAGAACCCAAATGCCCAAACATGCAAAGGACTACTCAAAGCAGAGCAGGAATTCCATCTGCTTTCCTTCTGACCACCACTTTGTCTCTCTGATGACTTCCACTGTCTCTCCAGTGGGTGAAGGCTCTTTTCTCCTGCACCTCCTTACTCTGGGTAGGTATGTAAGCAGTGCTCCCAAAATAAACTGAGCTTGGATCTAACTTGAGGCAGGAATTGACAGCATGAATCATGCTGGTGCAAACGTCATCTCAGTAATTGGAACATGGGTATATGCCTGTGGAAATCATAAAAGTAGCAAATAACTGTATTACAGAGCTAAGGAGAGGAAACCTGGCTCTGCCAAATCAAAGAAACTTTACTTGGCCTTCGGTAATGTCAAGAGCGAGTCTCGTTGCCACTCATTACAGCTGACAGTGTATTCTGCTTGTTTCACCCGCCTGCAGATGGGACTCGTTGCACCTAACTTTAGGCATATAGGAGTGAGGCATCTGGTCTGAGCCACTCTTCTCCACTCCACTTGATGTATGTGGAAGAGGTGAGTACCTCCAGAAGAGGCAGCCCATCAATTTCTTCTTAAAAATCATCTTACGTCAAGACAAACTATCTCTCAAGAACCCAATCTCTCCCTTTTAATTGGAAAGGGAACCCAGGGTACCCAATGACAGCTATGATATATCTGATCACATGAGATAATTACAGAGATTCTCACTTTTAACCCCATTTTAATCATCTCCAAGTATCTGTCATTCTTCTCCAATTGTGATCAATACTTCATGTCAAACATTGTAGAACTGGCAAGTCTTTCTTTTATGAGTATGTTATGGGAGACTGACCTTTGCCATAATGTTTTGGACCACCTCACATAATATCCCCATAAATATAAAATGAGTTGCATTATCCATACTGTATTCACATTTCTCTTCACTATGACATGCCAAATTCATCTCATGGATCGCAATTCAGGTAAGTACAAGTGAGCCAGGAAGATGTTTATTTCATTTTTAATGACTTAAAGATGTCTTAAGGTCCTTCTGGTTATTTGAGAGACAGTATTTCTCAGCTGCTTTATTTTATTCATTACGCTAAGCTCCTTCCTTCTGTGCTCCTAGAAGTGCTCAAAAGAGTCTGAAGAATTCAGATGTGAAGCTCCCTGTGGACAACATATCTTTACACACATTTTTTACAACCTGGGAAAAACATCCAGTTCACAGAGCTGTGCTAGGAGGTGGAGCAACGTTAACTCAGGTGCCTCGTGCTTGTGGAACAAAGGTACCCCTCCATCTGTATTTTCTGCCATCCAAGAGCTCTCTGCAGTCACTGCAACCAGCCAGATTCTTCTCTGCTCTCAAAACCTTCTGCCTGACACATTCTGGAGCCCATCAGTGCCTCTTACTGGGACTTTCCTACTTCCGTGGGCTCAGGTTTGGAGATAAAAGATGCCACGTTGGTCAATCCCACATACTTTGCTCAATATTTTCTTGCCTAAGAGCTCATCGCTCAGTTTCTATCCCACTTCACTTCAGAACAGAAAAATCAGCAAAGGAATCCTTTTGCCACTTTCATGGCTTCCTCTTCCATCAGGCTCCAGCTTCACACCTGGTCATCTCACCCTGAAACTCAGGTCTCTCCTTTGAAGAATACCACGGCTGCCCCTCACAGTACATCCCATATAGTGATATAATTGGTAGAATCTCATGGGTGCCACATCCCTGGAGAGACCCAAGGTCAGGCCAGACAGGGCTCTGATCTCCTGATGGAGCTGTGTGATGTCTCTGTGGCCTCTAGAGGTCCCTTCCAATTCAAATAGTTTTATGATTTGTAACTATCTGCAAGATAATTTAATTAATGGCTTATCCTGGACAGCACAACCTGCAGCAGAAGTGTTTTATGGGAAAAGCTGAGGTTTGAGTTGTGCTTGGTGAGAAGGAGGTATGGGAAACCGTTCTTTTTTATTTGGAAGTGAAAATATCAGAATATCCGGAAAATATTAGAAGAAAACAAGCAAGACAATGTATCTCTGTTCCCCCTCAGTAAGCAGAGCCCACATCTGCGTATGAAGCATATGGAAGAGAAGTCTACACAGGAAGTTTTCATCTGATGAACAAGTGTTTCACAGAATCACAGAATCCCAGAACAGTAGGGGCTGGAAGGGACCTCCAGAGATCACTGTGTCCAGCCCCGTGCCAGGCAGGCTCCCCGCAGCAGGCTGCACAGATAGGTGTCCAGGTGGGTCTTGAACATCTCCAGAAAATATCTCCCTCAGGAAAGTGGATGCAATCTCTATAGACACCCTTTGATGCAAATAGAGATAAACCAGGAATATACTTGACAGAGAGCAGCTTGTGGCTTATGGAATCTGCCAGGCTGGTCACGAGCCAGATCCAGAACTCAGATGAAATTAGCTTAAGTGGATCTTCATCAAAACGATACCTTCACAGTCCCAGGAACACTCCCAGAGAACTGAGAACGCTGCTAGCACAGATACCACGTCAGCTGGATCAGGAGGAGATTTCTCCTGACCAAACCCCATCACGCAGCTCAGGAGAGAGCCACAACCAGTGAGTGCAGCCGAGGGGGGCTGAGCTCCAGCCTGCACAGCCAGGAGCAGTGCTAGCTCTCCCCTTCCCCCTTCTCACGTCTTTCACCTACTTGGCCACGTACCAGAAAGAGCCCGAACAAAAGTGAGAGACCCTGAAGCTCAAAGCCACTCTAAAGTTAGAAGCTGTGCTAAGATTAGAGAGCGAGAAGTGTGAGATAACTGAAAGCCTGTGAATCGTGCTAAGGATAGAAAGCTCCAAGTAGGAGGCAGCCAAACCCAGTGCTGAGAAATCAGAAGTCGAGCACAGAAGTTGGATGAGATTTATAGCGGGGAACTCAGCCTCTATTGCTCCGGAGGCAAGGTATTGCCTGGCAGACAGGGGTGTTCTGACAAGCCACACTGCTCCGATCTGATAGCCTGCCTCCAAAAATAGGGATTATATCACATCATTTGATAGAACACGCTATGCACGTAAAGGAGCGGGGGATCAGGAAATACAGTTCTTGTTCCTGTAGCACCCAGGGAAAGTCCTATCTGCTGTCAGTGCTCTAGACAGAGCCGGCAGCAAGCCAGGTTACCATGCACTGGGGCTTGCTGTGCCCTACTGCAGTGCCTGCACATTGCATAGACCTGCCTCTAGGCTCTGAGAACATGGTAAGCAATGAACTAATGACAAGTTGAATGATGGAATGTCTATTCCTGCTTCCTCTTTCAAGGAGCAAGGAATGAACATCGTAAGTTGGCCTTATCCTCCGGATTGAGTTAAATATGACACTGGAACAAGCTGGAGGACTTGCACTGGCTAAGGTTCATCTCAGGAGCATCTGAAGGCCCATGCTTCATGCCTTTGGAAAACGAAACCCAAAGCCTTCCTAGTAACATGAAATGCAAGCACAGTGACCTGGAAGAGCACAGATCATATTGTGACAAGGAACCAGACAACTACCAGGGCTCACTGAAGTGGGGAAGCTGTCGCTCACTGTTTTGAGAGGTCTGTAATAATTTAAAACCCATTCCAAATTTCAGCAACAGGAATAGTGGAGAATGAAGAGCTCAAAAATTGGTTCCTATTAAAATAAGCCTGGTGGCAGAAGGTTTTGTTCTGCTTTTAATCCCTGTTAAAAATCCAAGTCTGAAGTCAGTACAGCAGGTCAGAGCCTACCTGGCAGAGCTGGCAATAGGAGACAAAGGCACACTGGGGCTGAGGCTGCAGGCAAGCCCAGAAGCCTCCAGTTGTTGCTGTAATTAGGGAAGAGTAAGGAGAACAAACTTCTGTGCCAGGGTTGCACTCAGCCTCTGCTTGCTGGGTGTCTTAAGCAAAATGTCTCAGCGCACTGCCTACAACTGAGGGATGCTGGCAAACCTCTGCTGGAAGCACCTTTTCAGCAGAAATCTGCATTTATCACAAATGAAGAACTCTCCTGTTTGGGCTGCGCTTCTTAAAGGGAACAATGCAGCAGCTTTTCAGATCATGGTCAATTAAGTGTTGGCAACACTGCACAACTTCATCCAAGCTGCGGATGGCCATAATCAGCAGCAGCTGAAAAGTAGCCAAGAAACATGTGGATTTGTGTTGTAAAGGCTAGGAGAGGCAGTTTTAACCATTGAAGTACGTGAATGTAGAACTAGAGCAACCAGGATTAGCACAGAGACCATCAGCCACAGGAGCAATGGTTGCAGGCAAAGGAGAACACTCTAGAGGTCTACAAAGGTGAAGGCTGTTCCTCATGGAAGGGTATTTCCACAGCTCATAGGACAGGTTTGTACAAAGGCCTGTGGAGGGGGATGCAGGTTATAGAGCAGGCTCCAGTTCTCACTGGGCTCCAATAAAACTGCAAACCCACACATTAATCTTATTAAATGTTTGTGAACAGGTTCAGAGATGGTAAGAGAAACCTTATGGCTGAGTTCTATCCTTGCTAGCTGAAATTTTAAAGAAATTCGAGTTGTTTACACAAGATTCAGGCACATGAGTCAGGAAGTGGTCTGGCAGGTGGGGAAAAAAAAAAAAAAGGAAAAAAAACAGGGGAAAAAAAAAAGGAAAAAATGTGAACATTATGTCAACAAATGCATTTCAAGTGAGTCCCTTACTGTAATGCGAGCAGTCACCTAGGCAAAATAGAAGTCCAGAAGCAGGCTCTTCCCTCTCTCTAAAAACCACAGCCAACTCTTGGTGCTACCTTCCTCAGGCAGAAAAATCATATGGCCTCTCAAACACTAGTGTGGGAGTCAATCATCCCAAGCCATTATCACTGCAAAGTGATTGCCATCGCAGCTGGCTTCAATCAGAGCCACTAATGATCTTCTTGCATCAGCATCATTTATGTGAGTGGATGACATGCATCTGCCAAGTTATGTAGTTTGTAGAAATGTGAGGTTTTGCGCACGTATGAAGAGGAAGCTTTACCCAGAGCTTGAGTATAGTTCAACTGAGCTTTGTTATCATAGCTCAGCAATTTCAAAACAATGAAGCACCAGAGTGGAGAGCAAAAAAAAAACTCAAGGGAAGAAGCTGGGAGTAAAAGCAAACTGTTGACCTCGGCCTGGGTTCTTTTTTCGGAGTGCAGCATGAGAGTGTTGGAGCTAGGATCCCGACCAGTGCTAGCTGGGTCACAGTGTATGGGTGAGAATTCTGCTTCTCTTTGGTTTCTCCTCAGGTGCTTTCATAACAAATTTAGCAGTGTTGTCTGGGTTTTGAGTATGCATCGTTTTAATTAATCTTTCCTAGCTTATGGTAAGAGTGATGTAATAACAAGGGTTGTGGTTAGTGGGTGTGGTGGGGATGGGTTGGTGTTTGGGCTTAATGCTCTTAAGGGTGTTTTTGATAATTGTGAGTACTAGAAAACATCAAACCAGAGCAATTCCTCCAGCTGGACCATGGGCTACTGCTGTAGCAACTCGCACCCCAAATGGTGTTTGGGTGTTTTCCAGAACAACCAAATAGGGCACCTCTCCTTAACTACTGAGCTAATTCACGAGTTAATGAGGCAGAAACTCTGTGGAAGGAGCACCTTCTGGCAAACTGACAAACAGCATTACCCTTGGCATGCCTCAGTACAATACAGAGCGTACAGGTCCCATTTCAGGGCGTGTGATACACCTGCCACGCTCTGCAACAAATGGCTGGGGCTACACAGAGACTTGGGCAGATCTGCCCTGCTCCAAACTCTCCATGAGTGTGCTGTGTGTATGCAGATGCCCCAGTGCAGGGCCAGAGCTACACTGTGGTTCCCGGAGCATTTTGCACATGCCAAGCCAAGACCCCCCATTAACGTGTCCTCTGTGGACTCCCATCCACTTCTCTCATGAATTAGTATCACACATGCTTCCCTCCACCCCTTTCCCCACCACTCCCCTCTCCCCCGAAAAAAAAAACAAAAAACAAAAACAAACAAAAACAAACAAAAAAAACCCCCAACCCCACGTGAAATTAATGACCAGCTTATATGTTGGCTTAAGTTGAGTTACCGGTGTCCTGCTTTGCCTCTGTTGTTTTCCAAATTCTGCAACAAAGGGAACAGTGTCCCAAGGCAGCACTTTGTTTCGCCATGTGGCATGGAGCTCTGAACGTACACCTGTGTGAGGCAGAGCCCTTGGCACAAGCGACTTAACTCTCATGGTGTGTCACTGGGCTATCTCCAGCGTGCATGATTTTAGCTAATTATGTGTGCATATGCACACATATAAGTGTAAGTGCAGACGGGTCTGGGAAAATCAAGCTAGCCAGAATACTGTGTACTTCTTGGGCTTAAGGTGCTGTTGCAACAGCTCCGAGGTATAGGAACAGGCAGTAACAGAGAAAATGTTAAGATCATGATTAAATTTTGGAAAATCAGATCTCCGGTTGCACGACAAGGCAAACTAAGCACCTTGGCTCTTGCCAAATGCCATGAATCAGATTTTGATTTTGTAAAGCTGTACCTAAAACCAGAAGTATTTGGAATATAAATTCCAAAGTTTGGAGTAGGATTAGATAAAATATTCTAATGTAAACCCACATCTAGTTAATGGATAGAGTTCTCCTCCAGTATTTATCTTTCTGCTGCTCCTACTTTATCGCTCCTTGATCCCCAGCTAATCTCTACTTCATAACCGAATGTTTTTCTGTGCATATCTTAATCAGCTCTGCCTTCCAGGTCAAAGATCAGGGCATATATTTTGAAAGGGCATTTCAGACTAGAGCAGACACTCGATTGTTATGGTTGCAATATAAATCATTTATGGAGCGAGGATCTTTCTGGCTAGATCTCAGAGATATGCAAATGACAACTTCTGCCTGTTTACAATGCAATAACCATAAATGGAGATAAAACACGAGAAGTCCGTGTCCCGCAGAGGGAGGGCAGAGCCGAGCTCAAATAACGGACGGGTTGAAAAAGAACAGACAGTTTGCGATAAATATCTAAACGTTTAGGACAGGGTTTTTTTTTTTTGCTTTCATTCTTTTCACGGCAAAACAATACAAGGAAACTGCACAGGAACAGCTGGATCCCAAACATCCCTGCGTTCAGAATCTCTGCACCAAGATAGGCGCGTGCTGCTGCTCGGGGGCTGCTGGGGGCTTTTAAAGCACCGAGCACAGCGAGCACGGCGGGAGGGCTCAGGGCTGTTCAAAGGGAACCTCTGCTGCTCCTGCCGGGGCGGTTCACCGTGGTGCAACGCTGCTCCCATCGAAGTCAATGGGAGTTTGACTTCAATGGAGCAGAGTTAGGTTAATGCTGAATGTTTTGGAAAATGCCGTTCCCCCTTGCCAGCCCGAATCCTCCGAGATCTTCTCGTCATTAGTTTAATTCAACCATAAATGTTTGGAACAGCAGCCAAGGGATTAAAATGATCAACAAAGTCAATTGTTTTGTTTGTAAATGTGCTTTTGCTTAGTTTTCTGCAATGTAAAAGTTGTTCTATGAACCTTGTTTTGACTCATTTAAACCCCATTTAGTAATCCTGCAGGATAGACGGTATGTGTGATGCTAGTGCCATCTCTTCTGCCTAAAATAACATCCTCTACCCTTGTGAACCTCAGGTATCTTGTCACAGGTTGGGCTGACAGAGACATTTACACTTTATGGAGCTGTGCAGTGCTTATACTGCAATAGAGAATCTGAGAGAGAAACGGCAGAGACCTTTTTTCAGGGTTTTTGAAGATGAAGGTGCTTTTAGAAATGCCTGGTGTCACATTCCTGGAAGGGTTCATTCGGCTTTTGTATTTCAAAATCGACTTAGGCTGACTTGATGTTCTTTAAGGTCTTTTCCAACTTGAGCATTTCTATTATTCTATAGGTGAGAAACATCACATGTATTTCCGTGCTCAGAGAAATAATAATCGGGTGGGAATGCCAGAATTGCCCCACATAATGGAAACTCACTCTAACCACTCCTCAGCAACCCTTCCGAGGGCTATGAGCTGCCTATGTGCCTCATGGCAGCTCAGTGATGAACCACACATCCTCAGCCTCTCTCTGCTTCCTGCCGCATCCACATCACCCTGCTTTGGACGAGGATGCCATGTTGCTCCTCCAATGACCTCCCTTCACTCTGAAAATTAAATTGCAGATTTGGCTCCGAAGTGGGCCAAAAAAAAGCGTTAAAATCAGCGGTCTGAGAGGCTGCCTCTTCCCGTTCTGCCTTTCACCTCGCAGCCATTTGATATTCCCTGCTCTCTTTGTGATTGATAACTGTGCATTTGTGCACAGGTGATTTTTCCACCTCTCTAGTCACACCAGCTCCTGTACCTCCCATCGAGGTAATGGAAAGCATCCACTGCTTATCTCTGAGCAGCACATTAAACAAAGCGACATAATGAGCTGCGTTTTGTTGAGGGCTCTCCAGGTCCCCCAAATCCTTCTCAAATGTTATTGTTTATAAAATGTTTGATAAAAAATAAATGATGCTTCCGATTTAAACAAAACCTCACACTGTTACCGGTTTTAATAACAGTTTTGACAGATGAGATTTTCATCATCTGTTTTTTTTCTTTGTAAAGGCTTCTTCAATAAACTAAAAATGCCTTAAACCAACAGATGTGACTATAAAGTAAGGCTGAGCGTGAGACATCAGGAACTGAGGTTTGTCAAATGCTACAATATATAAATTAATTCCTAGTTTGAGCTCCCACTGTGAGTTGGAACATCCCTTTTCTCCCGTTGTTGGCTCCTGAGTGGTTAGCTGACCTCGCAGAGGTGTTGCACACACAGAGAAAAACCAAGCCCGAGGAATCTGTACTTGTGCAATTAAAATGACAGCTGTGTTTTGGGCACTAAATAATGCAACGATTTGTTGACGGTAAGCAGCTTGGAGCCGGAGCCTTACACCTGGTGGGGCCCTGCAAAGGTGGACATTTTTCCATGGGATTCTCAGAGGTTTTACCATCCAGGCTCGGGGTCTGAAAGCCAATACAGGAGCCCCAGCACCTGATTTTAGGTGAGGACTTTAAAGCCAACAGCCCGAGCTCCCCACTGACATTCCTCTACCTTTTTTTCAAGAGCCTAATCTCTTTGGCTTCTCTGAAGTCACAAATGTGTCTAACAGCCAATTTAGGATAATGACAATCCTTGAATAACTGGTAAGTTATGTTGTTTTCTTTTTAACCTGTGAAGGCTTCAGGACTTAGATTTCCAATGATATTCTGCTTGCTCTAAACAACTTCTATTTACTGATTTAGAGAGGAGTTTGGCTTTGTTCAGTGCGCTTTAAGCAAGGCAATTTTAAAGCTTGACTGCTTGCTAACTCCAGTACTGCTTGGTTTGAAATTTCTGATTTTGTAATCCCTGTGCTTTGAGACCTGGATTCATGTGGGAACAGACCAGGTCTCTCAGGTGGTTCACACTTCCAGCAGAAGTAAGACGTAATGATACCTCTTCTCCAAGGTCAACTTTTCTGATTGCTCTGTTAATCCTTTCTGAAGCCTATTGAACCTGTTCACTCCGGTCCATGAGGCAAAGATCACATCTGATCATGACCGACAGATCGTGCTGTTTTAGCCTCCTCTTAGAATTCCTTTAAATGAGTTAGGGTTGGTAGGTTTCCGTATGCTTAGATAAAATGTTTACAGGATGCGGCCACTACTTCAGAAAGATCTCCAAGTTCTGCTATAATACAAAAAATAATCAAGAATTAATAAGACATAATGGGGTCTTGCCTCATGACTACAGTTCTTAGGTGCTGCTGAATACAAAGCCGTGCATAAATGAATTAATAATGACCACAGGGGTGATGGTATGTAAATACATCGTCTTAGGGTAGGAAGAAAGGGCGGATGAAACAAAAGTCACGATGTCATAAAAATTAAAAAATAAAATTATTTGTGAGTATTGATTTGATAAGTGAAAACTGAACTAAGACTTTGGGAGAGATATTTTCCAAAAGACGCGGCTCCTCTGGGATCCCCGTTGTCAGATGCAGACAAGGTGCAGCAAGGACGAATTCTCCATCTGTGGAGTCTTAGATATTTATGTAGATTCCTGAAAAGGTACATTATGCTTACTTTTATTTGATGCTTCATTATGGAATCCCAGAGACTCCGCTGGAATAACTCCTCGTTGTTACAGTTTTTATATCTCAATATCGTTTCTTCTCAGATACTCTTTTCAAACTCAGAACGCCATTCATTAAATTCTTTCTTCTATGGAGCCATAAATGCAGTAATCTAGATCCTGATAAAGGCTTTAAAGCTATCCCATAGGATACTTGTGGTTGGAGCTGATGGAACATTAGTGTCAAGGAAGCATATTATTTGAGTCTCAATATAATTAATAAACCCTTTCTCTCCCCCACAGGAATGTGCTAAATCTCCAAGTCTTGTTTGTGTTAGGCAAAAGATTTAGTTACCTCTAACTGAAAAGGGGGAAAAAAAGAGATGAAAAAGGCTTTAAATATTTAACAGTTTAAACCCTACATAAATTGGAGATTTGAATAAAAAATCAGCCCAAGTATATTTGTATGAAACTGGTGAACAGAAGGAATATACATGCTCAGAGGAATAGATTTTATGCCAAACATCAATCAATCCCGGCTTCGAAGCCTATTTATAATACTGTGGGGGTTCTGGACGGTTGCACTTCACACTGTGAAGACCAATCCATGACATTATCTGTTGAACAATTGAAGTCTTTACAAATAATTAAAACTCTGTTTGAAAATGGAGATATTTTCTGCAGCTTTTCTGTCCATGCACCGGATCACAGATATTTGAGTGTGTAAATAATGACTGGTTAATGTCAAGAGCCTGCAGCATGTTTGCCTTGTGGTACAGCTCTGCACCGTGTCTGTCTGTTTCTCTATCTGTGCCCCTGTCGGCACGAACACCTCTTTATTTCCACCTCCCTCTCCCCTCACCTCCACCAGGGTAACCAAGTGCTGTTCCAGACCTCAAGGCAGAACAAAACAAGAAAAAACATTTTGCCTGCTGCTGCAGCCACTGTTCAAGAATCATCAAGATGGATGACCTAAGAGCAAGTTCAACCATCAACCCATGCCCTCTGACCATGTCCCCAAGTGTCACATCTCCATGGTTTTGAACACCTCCAGTGATGGGGAATCGACCTCCTGCCAGACTCTGTTCTGTCTCCTTGTAGCACAACATTTCCATATCAGAGAATCAGAGTACCTCGAGTTGGAAAGGACCCATAAGGATTACTGAGTCTGACTCCTGGCTCCTGTGCATGACCACCCAAAAATCAGACCATAAGTCTGAGAGCGTTGGCCAGGTACCTGTTGAACTCTGCCAACTCTGTGCTATGATGGCTTCCCTGGTCACTCTCCATGCCCAATCACACTCTGGAGACCCTGCTCCCGAAATCCAGCCTGAATCTCCCCTGGATCATGGCACACACAGTAACATGGCTCTGCCCCAGGAGGTGGTAGAGTCGCCATCCCTGGCAGTGTTCAAGAGGCGTCTGGATGAAGAGCTACAAGATACAGTTTGTGCTCGTGGTAGCAATGGTGACGGGAGGGTGGTTGGACAGGTTGATCTTGCAGGTCATTTCCAACCTTGCAATTCTATGATTCTATGATGAGGAGCTACAGCTACATGCATGTGATCATAGAAGTGCAGTGCAATGCAGTGCAAGACCCACAGGTCAAAACAAATCATGCCAAGGATCCAATATCTACACAACATAAATACAAGTATGTTGAAGTATGTACATCTATGTACACCTATCTCCGCTACCTCTAATATAGAGTGGTTGAACAAACGCTCATTAGAGTGTGTTAGTGGTGCTCCTGGATTATGTTTTTCTTGACATCTGTAATATTCCACCTGTCCAATCAATCACATGTGAATTTCTTGAGGCCACTTCCAGTATTGGGTTAAGGGGATTCACATTTCCAATGAAACTTTCTAGAATTACCGTAAATTTTAACAATATTTTAAATGACTGTAATATTTTTCTTACTGGTATTTCATGCTTTACAATAGAACCCATCCTCAGATTGAACATCCAGATGTTTTAACTAATGTCAAGCTATACAGAACAAAACTAAAATCTTCTGAACACTTGCCAGAGAGCTCCACCACATCTGTTCAGAAAACCTTAGTACCAGTTCAAAATAATTACAGCAACCACCACTGTCATGCTTGCATGGGATCAAAATAAAAACAAACACGGTTTGGTGCAGGAACAGAAAAGCTGAGATTGTGCCTGGGAATGCAGCAGCTCCTAGTTGGGCTGGGGAAGCGCGTGTTGCAGCACGGCTGGGCTGAAGCCTGGCCCAGCACAACGAAGGACGTTCTGTTTTCTCATGTCTGCATTGACGCAGAACCCCCAGGAGAGCGCGGGCCGGGCCAGGAAGCACCATAACAGCTTTGTGTGGCCAAGCCCCAGCTAAGTGCACGGGATGGAGGAGCTTCGAGGACTTTGGTCGCTAAAAGTGCGATGGAGGGACTGGCTTCCTCCTCCTCGAGGCTTCGGGATGGTGCCCAGGAGCTGCTCCCAGAGCACACATGAGCGGGGAGGTTGTGCAAATCCACAGGACCCCTGGCACCCTCCTCCCGGCCATGTCCCTGCTGTGAGCGGCAGAGCAGCAGGGGGAGCTCAGACATCCCATTTGGCTCTCCAAATGTCAGTCCTTGAAACTTTCGGAGCAATTAAACCAAATTTAGCAGGAATCAATCACGACGACACGCGGGTATGGAGTAATGAAGATGGATGTTGTTTAAGCCCTTCGAGGAGTCCCTGCCTGAGACAGATATCATCCTGAGCAGTGTGAGATTATCCAAGTGACCTAGAAGCGTTCAGGTGCCCACCTCAGCACAGAGAGATGGGAGGGAGCGGTGCCGATGCACATCTCCTCTGCCCCTGGTTCTGTTCCCTTCTTTTCAGGGCTCCAAGGGGAGCGCCCCTCCCTGTGCCCCTCCTGTCATTCCCGAAGGGAAATAAGTCTTTTGCTTTGAGAGTGAAAATTCTTCTTAAAAGTTTCCCCAGATGTGGGATATTTGGTTTCACTGTTGGTTCCTGAATCTGAGGTCTGTGCTGGGCTGGCTGTGCACTCCTGTTTTCTCATCTGTGCCTTACAGAGGAAGCAGGTGGGTTTAAAGCCCTCTAAAGACACCAAAGCGATTCTTTACAAAAAGACTTGCAAAGCAAAAATGAAAAAAAAAAACCAACAACAAAAAACACAGATTATTATTATTTTTTTTTTCTCTCAGGGATTTTTGAGCATTTGAAGCACAAAAATTAATCGCTCAAATGGCACAAAGAGAAAGAGAAGGCATTGAGCAAAGTCAGCGCTCCACACACAGCCCCTCGCTGCCTGCTGCTGCGCCTTCACGTCGCCGCGGCACCGCGTGCACCTCTGCATCCAGCGGGCCCTTCCACTCCAACACCTCCCATCCCTTCGGACTTTGGGAACTCGGGTCTGGGTGTAAACCTCATGATTTGGGGAAGAAGGAAGAAAATGGGGGCATTTGTTTATTTTTTTGTACTTACAGGACAAAAAGAAGTGATGTTGGAGAACACCGGATCTGTGCCTTCCACATCCAGGAAAATGTGTACAGCAACGAGACCCCATGTTTGCATCTCCCTTCTTCCTGACATATTTGGTGGTTTTGGCATAGAGAAGAGCACATGCAACCCCTACCCTGAGAGCTAGAGCCCTCGGTGTAGGCAAGTCTTGAAGTTGAGTTTTGCTCTAGAAAACCCTTCATAACTTTCACTGTCTTAGAAAAAAGCGGTGGGAGCAGCCAGAATCCAAGTCAGTTCTTGTGCCTGAACCCAGGATTTCCTTCCCTCGAGCCCTCCCAGCCCTGGTCTTGCTTCCTGCAGGGTTGTTGGCAGGCTGCACAGGTTCTGGCTTCAGGTGCACGTTGCACGTGTCGCTGGGGAGGAGGTTGTTTTGTCTTGAGCTTGAACAAAAGTGGCATGAAGTCAGACTGATTTCTGTTATGTTGCTGTTGTGGTGGGAAAAGAGGAAACTGGCTCCTTCCTAGGAAGAAATGCTGATGCTCTTTCATAATTTCTACAATGACATTTGATATTATGGTGATGAGTGCCTCAGAAATGCATATGATAATCGTTACAATCAAGCACATGTGTCTGGAGAGCGTAATAGGTATGTTCAATAAATTGAAAAATAAACATGTCTTAAGGAATGACTTCTAATATCAATTTCCAGTTTAGAAAGCAAGGTCCCATATCCAACCAGAGAATAAAGAGCCAAAACTGGACTTTAAATGGACAGATGCCTAAATCCTAAATCCTCAGCCCTCCCACTCGGCTGCTGCTTTCCATGCAGGCAACTGTGTCAGTGTGATGACTCAGTGTGGGTGCACCCACAGGGCTCTGCCACCAAAATCAGTGAGATTTGGCTGGTGTACTTGGCCTTGCTCAGCAGCCAGCACTGCTGGGGGCACTGGGATGGATGAGGGAGGCACTCTGAGATGAATGGATGGGGCACTCTGGGATGGGTGAATGAGGGCACCCAGGATGGATGGTGCCCCCCAGAATGGAGAAGATTACCCTTGGGTGGATGGGGGTTCCCAGATGGATGGGGCAACCCAGAATGGAAAAGAGTACCCTGGGGTGGATGGGGGCACCCAGCATGTATGGGGCACAACAGAATGAGCGTGCATGCCCTGTGTTGAATAAATGGGGACACCTGAGGATGGATGGGCATATCCCAAGATGGATGGATGGATGGATGGATGGAAGGGAGGGAGGGAAGGAGGGAGGGAGGGAGGGAGGGAGGGAG